>NC_051075.1:34821494-35088947 GCF_004664715.2 Peromyscus leucopus | reverse complement strand
CCTGAAACATGAATCTTAAAAGGTCTTATAATACAAAACCCAGAGCCAGATATCGGGGTGAAAGCTGAAAGATGAGAGAAGCAGAACAGCCAGCCACTAGCTTACCTCTATGAAATCCTCAGCCTCAAGAGAGCAAGTCCCTGTTTACTCATACTTTATATACCTTTCTGTGTCCTACATATTACTTCTTGAGATTAAAGGTGTGTGTCACCACTGCCTGGCTCTGTTTCTCTCATGTAGCCCAGGGCGGCCTTGAACTCACAGATATCCAGATAAATCTCTTCCTCCCAAGTGATAGGATTAAAGGTGTGTGTCATCACTGCCTGACCCTTATGTCTAATTTAGTGGCTGGCTTGGTTCTCTGATCCCAAGGCAAGCTTTATTGGGGTACACAATATATCACCATAGTTACCTCAAGCACAGACTACCTGCAGCTGAGCTAAACCCTTTTCTCCTCAAGTTGTTTTTGGCCATTGTTTTTATCACAAAAAAGAGAATCAAAACAGAACATAAGGGTTGATAAGTTATATACAGTCTTGCAAGGCATTACAAAGACTTTAGCTTCTCTTTTGACTTGAGATGTGTCTTAGTTACATGTATATTGCTATGACAAAACATCATGAGCAAGGTAAAGAAGAAAAAGTTCATTGTGATTATAACTTCAGACAGTGAGTCCATAAGTTTCATTTTGGAGAGCATGGCATACAGGTGTACAGGCATGGTGCTAGAACAATAGCTGAGGGCTTACACTGTAATCACAAGAGTGAACAAGAGAGGGAGAAAGAAGGAGATAACTGGGAATGGCATGGGCTATTGAAACTTTAAAGCCTGTCCCTAGTGACACATGTTTTCTAACTAGAACCATACCTTCTGGATCCTCCTCAAATAGTTCTACCAACTGTTGATAAAACATTCAAATACGTGAGCCAATGGCAGTCATTCTCATTCAAGTCACCTCAAGATGGTACAGTGATTTTAAAGAGAAAAGTAACATAATTTCCAAGAACCACCCTAAAGTCTGTATAGAACATGTAGAGAGATTATGTGGTTGAAATAGAATTTCTATTTCTAAGAAACAAGTGTAAATTCCTATTGAGAACTGATAAAGGTTCATACAATAGAGCCACAGTAGAAATTAGATGAGGTATTTAGAATATGAATTTATTTGACAGTTAGATCAATAAGGCTCATAAATAGAATATTTATGAAAGACAAGTAAACATGAGTGAAACAATGTTTTTGGCATAAGTGGATTGAAAGTCTCTTTGACAATTATTGAGAAACATAATGCATAGAGGGCATACTTAGGGAGTTCCATTTATGTATGTAATTTTTGAGAAGGTTATTAAATACCCAATAGATGTAGTGAGTGCTTTTGGATATGAGAGACTAAATTTCATGTGAGAACATCTTTATGGAGATATAAGTTGTAAGGTCATTTAAAGACAAATGGTAATCAGAGATCATGTGTTGAAAGGAAATTCCTAAGAGGCTTAGTAAAGACAGAGATAATAGGAAGACTGTAGCCTAAGCTACAAAGAGGTCTTGGAAATCAAGCAAAGAAGAAAGAAAAAGGCTATCCGGAATGTCAAAGGAAAAGCACATAAATGTGAAATCTCCTGAAGGCCATGTTGACTGTATCTGTCAGCAGCTCTTGCTGAGTCCAACAAGATGAAAATGAGAATTTTCACTGAATTCACAATGTGAAAAATCATCAGTGATTTTGAGAAGTTTATTTTCCAGAGCAGTATATTATAAAAGTAGATTAAATAGTATGAACAGAGGAACACATATGTGACATTTTAAAGAACTTTTTATATTTAAAGTAGAGGATAATAATGTGACAACTGATAGAGGCAAATGAGAGCTTTTAAAGGATATTTTTCTTAGATGATTAACTAATGCTGAATTCCTAGTGAATTACTAAAATATAGATAGGGGAATGATGATGTAGAAAGGAGAATTGTCTTCTGGTTAACAAGAAAAGCTATGGTCATATAAAATGATACATGAATATATTTTTATAGGTACATAGTAATACCTGTTATTAATAAGAAGAAAATGATTATAAGAGCACAATGACAGGACATTTGATAATCTACTGGAGAAGCTTGTGCAAATCCTTTCTTAGAGAAATAAGAAGAAACCCCAGCTGAATATAGCAATGGGAGGTGATATTTAAAGATTCTAATAGAATGTGTCACAAAATAGTTTTCTTGAATGATAGAACATATCAGAACCTTAAACTGGACAGCTAAAGATCTACTTCAAACTAGTTTTCTCCAAGATTGATATTTTGATATTAGACATGGAAAGATAAATCATACAAGAATTTCAGTGACTTTGTGAAGTTATCATAATCATGGATCATTTATTTTGATTGCCATTTGACAAGGATTGAAATTAATGAATTGCAGTTATTCGGTATTGTCATTATGCTTTATACTAGTAAGTCTCTGGTAGAGAAATATACGTCAGAGTAATACAATACTTACATTTTATTATAGTGAGTCACACAGATAGGAAAGGCACATAATATATATTTTAGATATGAACATTTTAGATGGTCAGAGACCATTTAATTAGGAATTTCGCTAGTTGACTTGTGATCAGAAGAATAAGGAGTACCAGCCCATGACATTGAATTCTTTTTCTATTGATTGTTATGAGAAAGGAGTGTAACACACACCAAAGCATAGTTGCTCAGAAAGCTAGAAATCAGAATGAGAAGAATGACACTCAAGAAGAGGTGTAAGATATCTTGATACAGAACATGAAGGGCTAAACAGAGGGAATGTAAAATCTACTGTCCAAATTTGGTGGATGATATCATTCTGTATGCTGTGAATATGTGTTGGTCTGATGGGTTGATAAGTAAACTGTTTGGCCAATGATGAGGCAGAGTAAGTTTAGGTGGAACATTCTAAAGAGAGAGAGGAAGGAAGAAAAAGAGAGCAGAGGAGATGCTGCTAGCCACCACCAGGAGAAGCAAGATGTAAAAGTACCAGAAAGCCACAAGCCACATGGCAAAGTAGAGATTTATAGAAAGGGGTTAATTTAAGATGTAAGAGCTAGCTAGCGAGAAGATTGTCGTGGCCATAGTTATAAAATAATATAAGCATCTGTGTGTTCACTTGGGTCTGAGTGACTGCAGGACTGGTGGATGAGAGAGATTTGTCCTGGCCAGGTGGGACACAGGAAAACTTCTGACTACATACATTATATACACTGTAAGCAGGAGGAATGCTAGAATCAATATTCCATGAAGGCAATAGAGAGAATCTGGGAATGGCCTGAACAATGGAATACTTACAGTCATTTTACTGTTAAAGCATAAAAATGACATAAATGTTATCCCCCATGTCATAAGGAATCTGCTGTGGAATGTCTTTCTGTATGCTATGAATATGTGTTACTTCCATTGGCTAATATATAAAGCTGCATTGGCCTTTGGCAGGGCAGGATGGAACCAGGTGGGAAAATCCAAGAGAGATAGTGAAAGGAGAAAGGAGAATAAGAGGAGATGCCAACCTACCACCCAAGGAGCAACAAGATACCCCAAGACTGGAAATTCCATGGCCATGTGGTAGCATATAGATTAATAGAAATGAGTTGAGTTAAGTTATAAGAGCTAGCTAGCAAGAAGCCTGACCCATAGGTCATACAGTTTGTAATATAAGCCTGTGTGCTTACTTGGGACCAAGTGGATGTGGAATGTGGGTGGGAGAGATTTGTCAGACTGCCAGATTGGGTAGGAGCAGAGAAACTTTGAGCTACATTTGGTGCCCAACATGGTAGTATGAATTTCCACCCAAAACCTGAGAAATTTTTTTAAAAGGGTTCTAAAATAGAGTCAAAAGAACCTTCCTAGTTGTGTCTCTCAGGCAAGCCATGATACAGAGATGTTGCAACATGCAGACTTGAGCTATAGCATGGAAGATTCTCCCTGTAGTATGGAGAAGTGTCTCCAAGCTGTGTGGTGCACTGTGTGATGGATTTAGCTTTTGCTAGTACAGAAATTAAGAAAAAAAAAGTTTCTGGGCTCCATATTGATTGCTGAAGGTATAGACCAACTGCTTCCCAGAGTTGGCAGTAGGCATACCTCTGCTATTTTGGGAAGCTGAGATGGGAAGAGTTATTGCCAAGATTGCCATGTTGGTCCTAGCCACACTGCAGTTTAAATCAATGGTCAAAAAATGATTACAGACTCAATAAGACAGATTCAGATGGGATAAAGCTAAAAGGTTTGCAGTGTGTGTAAAAATGTATGTAAGGTTGGAAGAGAAAGGAAAATGAATATAGACAGATATATAAAGAAATAAATAGTTTTGAAAAATCAAGTCTTTAAAGAGACAATAAGAATAATATGAAAGTTAAGCCATGTAAAGATGGAGATTACACAAATATTATTATATTATTTTGAGGATATTTATCTGCAAAGAGACATTCAATTGTAAGAGCTACCAAGTTAAATCAATATGTATATTTTAAAGGTATCTTGACTTCAAAATTTGTGTCTAAGGATATGTTGTTTTGTTTCCACAAAAGATGAGAACTTTTGGATTACTTCCAGGCTAATACAGATTGATTAATCCAAGACTCCTGAAAGGTTGATACAGTCTCACAGAGTACTACAGCAAAGATTTAATTATAATTCTCATTTTTCTCAGGACCCCTATAAGATTGCCAGCACCCCCAAACAGCAAAATGTAGTATGAGAGGCTATGCCCAAATTCCTAAAATATTGTTCATAAATGTTTATTTTTATTTAAAGGGGTTAATTGTAAATGCAATCTCTTTCTAAAGAAGAAAAGAGGATATAGGTATGATAGGATAAAAGGGTAGATTATTGAATCTACTTTTAAAGAGAAACAACTTGTTTGAAATGTTTTACATTGCTATGGATCTTAGCTTATTGATACACATTTAAAGTTAATTTTGTTATACTGTATATATATTTCTATTCTTGTTTAAGGCATTATGTTTATACAACTAATTTACAATTGTAATGTTTAATCAAGAAATACAGATTAATAATTAGCCATCTATGATAATCAAACTTATAGTCATGTTAGTAAAGTTTTCTAGATATACATAGACATATTTCAATTAGGTAAGTAATCTTTAAACACTTCAAGGACCTAGAGAATATGGATTTTAAAATGTTTTAAGACTTCTGGAGAGTGAGACACGTATGCTCCTGGCAAAAACAATTACTTTAAAGAGGGTGATGGGCATCAGGTAAACCCATTAATGTGGCAAAAGTTAGCCAGTGGACAAAAAAAAATGCCCTTGCCTCAACTGCTTGACAGGATGTTGTATAAACTGGACATACAGGAGCCATAGGAAAATGACCATTGAATTTTGCCAAAACAAGGTGTGATGGTCCTTCTGATTCCTGCTTCACAGAAGAGACTTCCAGACATTATGCAGGACACAGGGAGAAGTGATTGAGAAACTCTAGGCCTATAGGCTGAAAATGGATGCCCCAGTATTGCAGAGAAACTTTTTTTGATTGTCCAGATAGCTAGCTGTCTTTGTCATTTCTAGAATTATGGAAGTTGCTTGCAATGCACTTCCTGTTTACTCAGGCAATATTATATTCTTCTGGGGTCTTTGATGGAATTGAAGACTAGATAGTTATAATTTTCAATGGTTATGACAAAGGTTAAATTAGATATGAATCTTTAGACTCACAAATATAGGATAGATGATAGAATACTTTCTTTAAATCTGCCAAATACAAATAGACTAGATATTGTACCTGTAATTCTTGCTTGATAACTGTTGTATTATTGTGGTGGTAATCTAATTGTACTGAAATATTATTTTGATTGTATGTTAATAAATAAAGTTGTCTGGGGGTCAGAGCTATTAGAGCCATAGCAAGAGTGTGGCGGTGGTGGCACACGCCTTTAATCCCATAGATATCTGTGTGTTCAGGGTCAGAGCTATTAGAGCCATAGCAAGAGTGTGGCGGTGGTGGCACATGCCTTTAATCCCATAAGATCTCTGTGTGTTCAGGGATACAGTCAGCATTGGAGACATATGCCTTTAAGACCTAGGGGGCTGTACATTCAGACAGTGACGAGGCAGTCATGTGTTTGGGTTTACAACCAATGAGAAGGCAGAACATACTATAAAAAAACAAACCGACAGGAAGTAGGTCTCTCTTTTCTCGAAGCTGGGACAGCAGGAGGAAGGGTGAGATTTTAGCTCTGAGCTCTGACCTCTCGGCTTTCTCTTTTACATTGTTTCTGTGTTTCTTATTTAATAAGACGGTTGGTTACATCAATATATTATATTTAATTTTACTATGTTAATGTTAAAACCTTCCTTTTTGATTAGACAGAAAAAGGTAAGTGCTGTGGAATGTCTTTCTGTATGCTGTGAATATGTGTTACTCCCATTGGCTAATAAATAAAGCTGCATTGGCCTATGGCAGGGCAGAATCGAGACAGGTGGGAAAATCCAAGAGAGACAGTGAATAGAGAAAAGAGAGTAAGGGGAGATGCCAAACCACCACCATCCAAGGGGCAACATCTAATGAGACACAGGTAAAGCCATGGAACACGTGGTGATACGTAAATAATAGAAATGGGTTGAATTAAGTTATAAAAGCTAGCTAGCAAGAAGCTTGACCCACCAGCCATGCAGTTTATAAGTAACATAAGCCTCTGTGTGTTTACTTGGGACCAAGTAGCTTCAGGATGTGGGTGGAAGAGATTCATCCTGACCACAGGGCCAGGCAGGACCTGAGAGATTTCCAGCTACAGGAATTACTGAATGGTATGTGTGGTTTAAATAAACACATACATTTTGAACCAATCTTTCAGCTACAGGGTACAGATAAAATTGGATAAAACAGAGGTTTTGCTTTTTACAAAGTAATTTAACAGGGCCATACAGGAAATAATAGAATGATATACAAAATATGCTCATGGGATAAAAGAATCTAAGAGTTCCTACTGGAACCAAATCATTGATGTGATGTGCTCTTGAAATGGCTTCTTTATGTTTTCTATTAATTTTCTCCAAATCATTCCTATCTGCATCAAGAAGAAACATCTCTATGTGTTGTATATCCATTTCCCCCAAGGTTAAAACTTCCATCTTGAAAAGAAACACTTTAAGACCTAAGACACAAAAAGGAGGTGACACAACAGGATATTTTAAGCCAAGATATTTACAAGAAGGTGAAACAGCAGGACGATTTAAGGAGAGGTGAAAAACTCCATCCTGCAGGCAAGCTCTTTTACGTAAGAAGTACAGAATTCAAAATAGCATCAGAAAGTCCCAGGAAGAGAGCTGATTCACTAGCTACCCCCGCCCCAATAATATATAAGCAGTAAAGAATGTTAAGAGGCCCTTCCCCAACAATATATAAGTAGTAAAGAGTATTAAGAGAGCCTCTCACACTAATATATAAGCAGTAAAGAGTGTTAAGAGGCCCTATCAGACATGATTAACATCTTAGGCGATGCTCAGACAAAACATCCTAGGAAAAACAAAGAGCAAAGAGCCGCACAGGAGAGGCTCCAACCAACAGAGCCACCTAGAAAGGATAGTCTCCAACCTGTTCACCCACCTGTGGCCTGTGCACCATGTTCTAGGTTTTCAGTTTATATGATCTTTCACACATGTGGGATGAGATTTGGTGATGCAGATGTCTGAATCATTTCTGTTCCTGTACATAACTTCTCACCCATATTCCTGTAAGCAGCTCCAATAAAACATATTGGTTCACCAAGTTGGTCTTGGTGGTATCAGTACTCTGGTCTGATCTCAGTTCTCTGGTTTCTTCATGTCTCTTCAGGCATAGTGTAACACAACAGCAAAATTGGAGGGAGATAGAAATGTGAACCTGGGGAAAACCTTGAACCTACAGACTCTCTAAAATCAAGGAAGCTACAGAAGGCCGAGCACACTTACTGTTACAGAACAGAAAGCTGAGACCCTCCAAACGGATCTGTGTCAAGGGAGTGTCCTGGGCATGATGCAACATTTTTGGAAACATCAAGGCTTTGGAGACAAAAAATAAGAAAGTTAGATTGGTTAAATTAGACTTTTGTTGGTATGGTAATAAATAACTGGGGTCTGATGATAAGTATATTTTTAAAAAGATGGATGATAAGAATGCAATTATTAAGAAGAAGCCACAAACATAAACAAGAGCAAGGAGTCATATATGGGAGAATATGGAGGGAGGAAAGGGAATGGAGAAATGAAGTAATTATAGCATAACATACAAATATTTTTCAGGAAGTAAAATTTTTAAAAATGTAGTTGTTTTGAAACTAGACTTGCCCCAGGCCTGGTCTTTCTCCCCTGGCATACCAGCTGCCTTTTGGACAGGGCCAACAAAATCTGGGAAGACCAGATATTCATTGCCAAGAGGAAAGACACAGAGAAAAGAAGAAAGGCATTGAATTGTCCTGAAAATGAAAAAAAAATAAAGAAATATCATAGATGAATTGGGATGAGGGATTAAGAAAAGATGAGACAAAACATAAGACATAAACACACAAGTTCAAGGAGCCATTTCTTCTGTGAAGATGAGAATAGCCTGGGAAGTTATTGAATCAAACATTTTTTTTTCCTGCTGTATCTAAATTTCCTTGATATGGCCTTAGGTGAGGGATTATGATCTTATCCAGGGATGACAGGATCTTCTGATGGGTAACCAGAGGAAGATAAAGAATTGCTCCAGGTCCAAAAGCTTCATATCTCTCTTGAGACATGCCATCTAGAAGAGCTTCCAGGAAGTATAGTTCTAGAACAGGGGGTATCCTTCTACTAGCTGAAGGTCAGTGTTCCCATGGCCCAGAAAACAGTATTACTCTAAAAAAGAAGAGCAGAGATGGAGTGAAACACAACTAAAAGCCCACCACTTGAAATGACTGTGTATCCATGCAGTCTGCTCCTGGATACACCAGAGAATGGTCACCAGAAGAACAACAGGAGCACCAGTGGCAGCAAGAGAAAACAGCATGTATACGGGGTAGGGCGGGAAAAGGAGGCTGAGCAGGCTCCAGAGGCATGCTGGGAAAGACAAGAGCCAGTGGAGATGGAAGAACCTGCAATTTCCCCAACAGGGGGAAATTCCTCCATCGCACAAAGATGAGTGTATTTACCTCCTTCTTGGAAGTTGCATTCTCCACATAAAACATCAGTCTGTCATCTATAGCCAATAGTCCCCTTTGCCATCAGAATAGTCAAGAGTCATATGCACATTTTCAGAATCTTCCCTGCTTGCCAAATAAGTAAAATGGAAGCTGACATTTCAGGGCTTGTCTGTTTTTTAGATTTCCACAGTTTTTTTTTTCTTTCTTTTTTTTTCTGTGTGTGTGTGTGTGTGTGTGTGTGTGTGTGTGTGTCTTGGCTGCTTCATTTTACAAAATACTCAGAGGGCCACATTTTACTGCAAGTCATATCTCTTATTTGCTAGAATCCTTCATCTGATCATAGAATGCCCAGGTTCATTACGCCCAACTTTCGTTTCTTCTATTTCCTTCTTTTATTCTTTTTCTCATCTTCTCCTTCCCCTTTTTCTTTCCTCCCTTCCCTTTCTTTTTAAAATTTCTTTTTATTTCTTTCTCCTTCTCTCTTTCTATCCTTCTCTTTTATTTCCCCCTTTCCTTCCTATCTGCCTTCATTTCTTCTTTCTCTCATTCCTTCCCCTTCATCCCTATCCCTTCCAATCCCCATGTCTTCTTTCTTTACCATTCTCCTTCTTTCTCTGTGTTCTTTCTTTCTTTGTTAGTTCGTTTTTTTTTTCTTCTTTTCACTGTTTTTAGGAGTGTTTCATCAGCTCAGGCTGGTCTTGAACTTACAATCATCCTCTGTCAGCCTCCTGAGTTCTTTCAGGATACAAGCATTAGCCACTATTCTGGTCTTCCTAGACTGTTTGACCCACACATCTGCTTATACATTTCTTGTTCTTAAACTGTTTGGGTCTAAATGTCCAATGTCTCTGGGGGGGTGTGGTTATTCATAGTTATGTTTTGAATTGTATCTTTACAATGTAACCCAATATGGTGAAGCCACAATCCCCAACAATATAAAAAACATTTTTATGTGAAAGAAAGTCCTTGCAAATGTAGCTAAATGGGTTGTTGTGGTGCCCTTTACTCAATATATCAGGTGTAATAGGAAGAGTAGGAATATAGAAGGATATGTAGACACAGGAATGATGTGACAAAAGACAGATTGGAGTCCTGCAGATGCAAAGTGAGTAGCACTAAGGGTTACACATAAACCACCAGAAAGAAGGGCATGTCATAGAAAGACTCATCACACAGAGAGGACAGAGCTCCAGAAACCTTGATTTCAGACTGTGGGCTCTAGAATGGTAAGTTGAAAATTTCTGTTATTTTTAGGCCAACCAGTTGAGCATTTTGTTATTGCCATCCTTGTAAACATAATGAGAACTTAACCTTGAAGAAAAACTATGCTAGAACACAATTATAGGTAATGTGTAAAACTATAAGCATATAAAATAAAATTGGAAAAATTCTAAAACAATGCAATGGTTAGACAAACTAGAAAAATATATAAAGAAGTGCAATCATAGCACACTAAAATATTAATTTATGAATAATATATAGATAAACACAATATAAACATTCGACATTAACTTAACCAAAATTTAATATAACCACAATAGGACAATAAGAAACTACACCTGGAAAGAATAGCAGAGTCAACAATGTTTGTTTTAGCAGAAAGGAAATATTGTTCTATAAAATTGATTAATTATATAATAATGGTGTGTGCCTGTGACTCAGTTTTATAGAAACAAGAAAATAATGGAAAAAAGTTTTGCTTACTTTGTATATGAGGTTGGGACTAGGGAATAATGAAAATATCTCAATAGGGGATTACTGAATTTGGTTTTAAATAGTTCATTTCTATTAATTGAAAAATATTGTTGGCCAGGCAGTGGTGGCACACACCTTTAATCCCAGCACTCGGGAGGCAGAAGCAGGTGAATCTCTGTGAGTTT
Source organism: Peromyscus leucopus (assembly GCF_004664715.2). Lineage (NCBI taxonomy): Eukaryota > Metazoa > Chordata > Mammalia > Rodentia > Cricetidae > Peromyscus > Peromyscus leucopus. The sequence continues at coordinate 35,077,942 of NC_051075.1, read as the reverse complement.
GAGGCCAGCCTGGTCTACCAAGTGAGTTCCAGGAAAGGCACAAAGCTACACAAAGAAACCCTGTCTCGAAAAACCCAAGACTATTACATTATTAATAACAGCTGACACTATGAAAGAAAATCTCTATAAACTTATCATAGTTTGGGTTACTATTTCTATTTGCAACACCATGAACTAAAGCAAGTTTGGGAGGAAAGGGTTTTCCTGTGGGATAATGCTCTTGTACACTGTAAAGACTTGTCACTCAAATTGAGTAAAACACTGATTGGCCAGGAGCCAGGCAGGAAGTATAGTTGGGGCAACCAGACTAGGAGAAATCTGGAAAGAGGAATGGTAGATAGAAAAGCTAGATAGAAAAGGGGAAAATGCTGAGGGATGGTCATTCTGTATGCTGTGAATATATGTTGCTTCCATTGGTTAATAAATAAAGTTGCTTTGGCCCTTGGTAAAGCAGGATAAGAGCCAGGTGGGAAATCTAAGCAGAGAGACAGGGTGAAGGAGGGTAGAATCAAGGCAGACACCATCCAGATGTAAAAGGAACAAGACGCCAGCAGACCAGTAATGCCAAGGCCACATGACAAAATATAGATTGAGATGGGTTTATTTAAGTGTAAAAGCTGGCTAGTAATAAGCCTGAGCTACTAGCCAGCATTTATAAAAGATATTAAGCTTCAAATTTAACTATTTAAGAAGTGGCTACTGGGTTCTTAGGGAAAAGGCAGGAGGAAAAGAAACTTATGCCTATATCTGGTGTTTCAATGTAGGCCTGGAATTTTTACATAAAACCTGACAAAAGTATACAAAGGATTCTAGATCCACAAAAAAATGCAGTTTCTTGGTAGCCACATTTTTTTTCAGATAGGCTCTGTTGCTGGAAGCTAACAGATGAGTGGCTCCTTTAAGAGACAGCTCCCTGGTTCATGCTGGTGGCACTGATGGCTCTTCCAGAGGTCCTACTACAGAACACTTAAATGGGGTTGTAGGCAGCATGCTGCAATCTGCTTGATGTCAGCATATACCCACTGCTTCTCAGAATTGGGGCAGTAAACATGGTTCCCAGAATTGGCTCTGAATGTGCCTCTGCCATGTTGAAAAACCAAACGGGCCAGAGCCAGCACCCAGGGCACCACTTTGGTTCTAACCACACAGCTTGAGAGTTTAAAAACTCTAAGTGGGTTACAAGGTGTTTAAAAATATACAAAGGCTTGGGGGAAAAAATAAAAAGGATAACATCCTTTATAAAAAGAAATAGACTTCTGGAGCTTGGCCTGGTGCTTGGCCATGGCTCTCTGCATCTGTTTCCATCAGTTACAGGCTGAGCTCTGGAAGTCCAGTAGAAGAAAGGGAAGAGGTGTTCTATGAGCAAGGGTCATCAAGACCATGATGGTTGGTTGGTTGTGGCACACACCTTTAATCCCAGGACTCGGGAGGCAGTACCAGGTGGATCTCTGTGAGTTCAAGGCCAGCCTGGGCTACAGAGTGAGTTCCAGGAAAGGCACAAAGCTACACAGAGCAACCCTGTCTCAAAAAACAAAACAAAACAAAAAAAGACCATGATGGGAAAACTTAGAGATACAACCGAACCAAGCTAATAGGAATTCAAGAAGTTGGCCTGGGCCCTCTGCATGGGTGAGCTAGTTGTGTAGCTTGGAATGTTTGAGGAGCCCCTGGGAGTGTGAATATGTGAATAGGATCTACTCCTTGTGCCTGAACTGGCTTTTTAGAGCCCATTGTCTATTGTGGGACACCATGCACAGCCTTGATGCAGGGAGAGGGCACGGACTTGCCTCAACTGAATGTGCTCAGCTTTGTTGTCTCCCCATGATTGACCATATCTTTTTAGACGAAGGTGTGCTAGGGGGATGGTTGGGGAGGAGTAGGAGGAGGGATGAAGAAGGGATCTGTGGTTGGTATGCAGAATGAATAAAAAACTTAATAAAAAATAATAACCAATGTCACTATTAAAAAATAAATAGAATAAAAAAGTCATGGTAAAGATGAAAAGTACACAGAGAGTCTGTATAGTATATAATACTGTGTTGTCTTTGGGATTTTTAACTGCAGAGAGATATTTGATTGTAGGGGCTGCTAAGTTAAATATATATATGGTATCTTGAGTTCAAAATTTGGGTCTAAGGATATGTTGCTTTGGAAAAGAGGTTCTGCTTTTGTGTCCACAGCAGATGAGAAGCTGTGGATTCCTTCCAGGTTAATATGGTTCCATCAAGGAAGACCTCCCTAATAGGTCTCCAGATGATCCAATATCCAGAACAGCTTCAAGGCAACTGGATGAGATGATGCAGCCTCACATACTACTACAGTCAAGACTTTACCATAATTCTGAATTTGCTCAGGATCTCCACAAGATTGGCAGCACAACTAATCATCAGGAAGTAGTATGAAAAGCTATGCCCAAATGCCCAAAATATTTTTTATAAATGTTTGTTTTTATTTAAAGAGGGTTGATTGTAAATTCAATCTCTTTCTAAATAAAAAGGGGGAATGTGATATAGAAATGATGAAAAAGATAGATAATTGAATTTTGTTTAATCTAAAAGACAACTATTAATCTTACATATTTTACATTGGTATGGATTTTGGTTTATTGATACAAACTTAAAGTCAATTTTGCTATACTATACGTATATTTCTACTTTTGTTTAAGGTGTAAGGTTTATGTAGCTCATTTAAAAATGTATTATATGTTAAGAAATACAAATTAATAGTCATCTATAACAGTCAAACTTACGGTGATATTAGTTAGGTTTTCTAGATATGCAGAAATATATTTCAGATGGATAGGTAATCCTCAAACATATCAGAGACCTACAGAATAATGGAATTTAAAATGTTTTAAGAACTTAGACTTTTCTCAACAGTAAGACACATCTGCTCCTGACAGCATCAATTACTTCAAGAGGATTATGGGAATTGAAGAAACTCCTTATGGAGTTTGCTTTCAATGTGGCAAGGCTAGCCATTTGGACAAGAAACTTCTTTTTCCTGGACTGCTTGACAATATGCTGTATAAACTGAACATACAGGACCCACAAGAGAATGACTTCTGAACTTGCCAAAACAAGAAGGAACAGTCCTTCTGGGTTCCTGCTTCATGAAAGAATCTGCCAGACCTTCTGCAGGACACTGAAGAAAGCAACTGACAAATTTTGCCAAAATAGGTGGGACAGTCCTTCAAATTTCCTGCTTCACTGAGAAATCTGTCAGACACTCTAGGCCTATAGGCTGAAGATGGATAATCCAATATTGCAGAGGAATTTGGGGTAACTGTCCAGGCAACCAGATGTCTCTGTCATTTCTAGAAATTTGGAAGTTGCTTACAATGCACTTTCTGTTTACTCAGGTAATATTATATCCTTATGGGATTTTTGATGGAGCTGAAGACTGGATAGCTATAATTATAGTTTTCCTTAGTTATGATAAAAGATAAATTAGATATAAAGCTTTAGACTCACCCAGGTAAGATAATTATTTTCTCTAATTTTGTTAAATGCATATGGATTGGATATTGTTATTATAATTCTTACTTAATAACGATCTTTATTTTATTGTATTAAAGTTAAAATCTTCCATCTTAATTAGACAAAAAGGGGAAATGCTATGGGATAATGCTCTTGTACAGTGCAAAGAATTGTCACTTGGATTGGTTTAATAAAATGCTGATTGTCCAGTAGCTAGTCAGAAAGTATATATGGGGTGACCAGAGTAGGAGAATTCTAGAAGAGGAAAGTGAAGTCAGGAGTTTCCAGCCAAATGCAGAGGAAGCAAAATGAGAATATCACACTGAGGAAAGGTACCTAGTCACAAAGCAATGCATAGGTAAGAATTATGGGTTAATTTAAGTGTAAGAGCTAATTAGTAATAAGCCTGAGCTACCAGCCAAGCTTTTATAAGAAATATTAAAGCTCAGAGTCAATTATTTAAGAATCATCTGCTGGGTATTTGGGAACAGGCAGGTGGGAGAGAAACTTCTGCCTACAGGATTTATTTGGCTTACATTTCTATACCCATAGTCCATCACTAAAGGAAGTCAGGACAGGAACTCAAACAGGAAAACAACCTGGAGACAGAAGCTGATGCAGAGGCCAAGGAGGTGTTTGGCTGCTTACTAGGTATACCTCATGGGTTTCTCAGCCTGCTTTCTAATAAAACCCAGCAGCCAAGGGATGCTACCACCCACAATGGTCTAGGCCCTCCTCTATCAATCACTAATTAAGCCCTACAGACTTGTCTATAGCCTGATCTTAAGGAGGTATTTCCTTTTATATTTACTTACTTACTTATTATTCTCTCATATATTATGTTCCAACCATAGTTTCCCCTCCCTCTACTTCTTCCAGTACACTCCACCTCCCATCTCCCCCAGATCCACTCCTCCATTCACCTTCAGAAAAGAGAAGGCCTCCCAGTGATAGCAAACAAAGAGCATAACAAGTTACAATAAGACTAGGCAAATACCTTCATATCAAGGCTATAAGGGACAACCTTATAAGTAGGAAGAAAAAAGGGTCCCAAGGACAGACAAAAAGAGACAGAGGCATCCCCACTACCACTGTTATGGAATCCCACAAGAATACCAAGCTATAGAATCATAACAATTGTGCAGAGTACCTAGGTCAGACCTAGGCTAGTCAGGTTAGTCAGCTGGGCCTTGGTCAGTCAGGCTCCCTGATCATAGCTTCAGTCTCTGTGAGTGCCTTTGAGCCCTGCTTAGTTGATTCTGTAGGAGATGTTTTATGGTGTCCTTGACCTCTCTGCCTCCTACAATTGGAGGCATTTTCTTAATTGAGGTTCCCTCCCCTTAGATTACTAGCCTGTGTCAAATTGACAAAATACTATCCAGCATAATTGCCAACATTAAACGTTTGAAAGTACAAGATGAAAAATAAAAACAAATATTATTATTTCAAGTTTATCAGATGAATTTGAGAAATTCATAGAACAGAAATGAAGCTTAAGAATCTATATCTGCAGATGCCACTAAAGGCAAAAGTATAAGGCATAATATAGACTATTATCAAGTTATCAAATCTTTAGAACCTAGACCCTAGACTAGGGTCTTTTTTGTTATTGTTTTGTATGTGTGTTGTCTGTTTTTTTTAACTATTGTTTTGTCTCTCCTTGTTGCTCGATTTTATTTTCTTTATTAAGAAAAATTTTCCACTCATTTTACACACCAATCAAAGATCTTCCTCTTCCCTCCTCCCTTCCGCCAAAGACTCCCCCTCCCAACCTGCCCTCCATTTCCCCATACAAGAAGGCACATCCAGTAGAGGCAATTCCAAGCACCCCCGCCAGCCTCAAGGCTTCATGAGGTGTCCCATCATAGATAGTGGGCTGCAAAAAGCTAACTCATGCACCAGGGATGGATTCTGATCCTGCTGCAAGGGGGCTCCCCAAGCAGATCAGGCTACACAACTGTCTTGCCATGCAGAGTCCAGTCCAGTCCCATGTGGGCTCTACAGCAGTTGATTCAACTTTGATGAGTTCCCACTAATTTGGTTTGGTAGTCTCTGCAGGTTTCCCTATTATGATCTTGATGTACTTGCTCATATAATCCCTCTTCTTTCTCCCCAAGGACTCCTGTAGCTCTGCCTGGTGCCTGGCTGTGGATCTCTGTATCTGCTTCCATCAGTCACTGGAGAAAAGCTCTGTGATGTCAGTTAGATTATTCACCGATCTGATCTCTGGGGCAAGCCAATTCAGTTCAGGCACCCTCTCCACTATTTCTAGTAGTCCAAGTTGGGGTCATCCCTGGGGATTCCTGGGATCTTTCCTAGCACCCGGTTTCTCTCTATCCCCATGATGTCACAATATCTATTTCACTGCTTTCCCACTCTGTCCCTGTTCCAGCTTGACCATCTGGTTCCCTATGTTCTCATCCTCCATCCCCTACCCTCCATTGCCCACAATTCATCACCAGTTTACTCATGGAGATCTCATTTATTTCCCCTTTTCAGGGCAATCCATGTGTCCCACTTTTGAGTTTGAAAGTAGGAAGTAGTCTTGAACGTATTGGCACAGGAGACCACTTCCTAAATATAACACAAATACCACAGACACTGAGAGCAAAAACTCATACGTGGGACTTCTTGAAACTGAGAAGTTTCTGTAAGGCAAAGGACACAGTAAATAAGACAAAACAACAGCCTACAGAATGGGAAGAGATCTTCACCAACACCACATCTGACAGAGGGCTGAGCTCGATTTTATTCTATAACATGTGCTTGTTCTCATGTGCCTTCTTTTTCAACGTTTGATTGATTCACAGAAGTTTATCTGATTTTCTTAAGTTTGGTTTTTTAATACCTATTCTCTAGAAAATCTCACTGCTAAGCACTTATTTCTCTTGTGCTGATGGTTTACTCTTGGCACTTTTTGCCCCATGTATAATGGCCATATTTGAACATCTATTAATTTGTCATGTCTCAAATTAGAAAATAAAACATTACTAATGTATGGCTTTTTAATGTAGTTATATTGGGTTTTAAATTTAATACCCAATGATATGTTTAATCTTTCTAACATCACTCAATTGTTCTAAGACTCTCAATCTATCTAATAGATGTTATTAGAATTGTATTGTATTTCTTGTAATGCAATTTTCTGATACGAAATAATTTGCTTACATTGAAAAAAAATTAAACAAAATTTTGTCATCACGTTAGCTCCAAAACTATAGGTTCTTTGTGATATATAACTACAAATAAGACAACTTGAATATATATACCATATCTGTATAGTGTTTGTGTATTACAAATTATTACATAATAGTCTAGATAGATAATAAAATTGCTATTTATAGGTGACTTGCAAAAAATTACTAATGGCATTCTCTATGTCATTCCTTAATTTTCAGGTTTTAAAAGCTCATTTGGTTATTTTGAAAAATAATACAGACATTTTCCTTTCTGTATTTTAAATTAAAATACTTATACATTACTACTTATAAAAGCAGAAATCATATCATATGTGGATGAATCACATTCAGTTTCTTATTTTCAAGCTAAATGGCATCATTTACATTTTTCATACATCCTTGCAAGAGTGTCCTTTGAAAGGATATTCCAATTTCATTAAGAAATATCTTCAGAAAGATCATTATTTTCCTTCAGTTCGTAAGTCTTATTTTACATATGTTAAGTTATTTGAACAAAGGCAATGTAACTAAAACAGCATTGCATTATTTTCACTTCTCATGAGGCCGCTTCACTCTAATAAACCAAATTTAAATTCTACTGGAGTGCCCAGAATGTCTGCTTACCACCTGGGGGATAGTATCCCTGGAGATTCCACAGACATACAGAGGTTGATGTAAGGATAAAGGGCTCCAAGCAACTCTTAAAACATGCTTGGATGGAAATAAAGAGAAGAAAGGTAAACAAATAATACAGATTTATTTAAAAAAAGAATAAAAATTACCTTGGGGGTACATTTATATTCCAACAAGTAATACATACACCAGTTATCTGACATTCCTTTGATCTACTGAGTTGCTGGAAAATAAGCCAAAAGTGAACATACAGATTCAGGACCTTGTATTCATCACTGGTAATTTTAATAATCATCATTATCAATTACCTGAACACTAGATGATGTTTGCTGTGGTTGAGAATTCAAGCTGATCCCTAAAATATATATTTAAATTTAAGAAAGAACTCAAGATTTTATGAATTGGATATGTTTTCAGTCATTCAATATGATCTATTCTATCAGAAGAAGACAAATTTATTTGATTAGTCATTAATTTTGTTTAGTACATACTTAGATATGTAAGTGTAATAAACTGAGTTCACGTTTAAGATGTCATTTTTTTAAATACTTGAATATATGATTGTCGTCCATTTGTTTCTTCAGTAAGACAAACAAATTCAGTTCTTTGAAAGAAATGTTTTATCGATTACTACTAAGTATTTGGGTCCACACAGCTAGAATCCATGATATCATTTTTTGCATAATGCATGCTGTGGATAATAGTTGGTACTGTGGTATTTTCCAGTTCCCAATAAAATATAATAAATAGTTTTATTAAAAATTCAAAATATTAATATTAATTTATCTATTCTCTGGTTTACAGTGAGTTATGTACTGGTTACAAAAAGTGAATTCTGAGAAAGCTTTCAGAACAAACTAATTAAATTCGATGGGCCAATAACAATTTTAAGAATGTCAAAATAAAAGCATGAAAATGTGAAAAATGTATAGTAGAAACCAAAGGAGTATGAAAACGTATGTCCATTTGAAATGCCAAATATAATTTTAGCAAGGGAAAGAAGTATTGAAGAATTATTTAAAAAAATAATAACTACAGGTTTTTTTTTCATTTTAATAAAAGCAGCTCAGTGTAGAGAGAAAGTCCCAGATAAACCTGAAGGATACATTGAAAAGGCTCATCTTGCTCAAGCTCTTGGGGAGTGAAGATCCACATGTGAAAGTTTCCTAAAAAGTTACTTAGAAGACATTTCTGTCTTTTTCTATTTATGGAAGATTTCTATATTCGTGGCTCTGATACCGAGTAGAATCAGAATTTACACTTTTATTTTATTTAAGTATGATTTTTTTTTGGCTGGATTTATTTCCAATAGTCAGTATACTTCATTTTTCAGTATGTTGTTTATTGTCATATACTGTAGTGTAACAGGGGCTGGAAAGATGGGTTGGTGGTGAAGAGCATTGGCTACGATTCCAGAGGACCCAGGTTCAGTTCCTAGCACACACATGGCAGCTCACAACTGTATGTAACTCCAGTTCCAGGGGATCTGGTACCCTCACACAGACATACATGCTGGCAAAATAGCAATGTACATAAAAATAAATAAAACATTTTAAAATATAATGTAATAAATTTATATGGTATGAAAAAAGGAAAAATTTAGAAAATTCTGAATGAATTCCTAAGTCTGGTATAATTTTGCATCAATATACCAATTATAGCTTTCTGTAACTTCCATATTTTTAGCATATATATATATATATATCATGATATAAATCATATATAAATATTTTAACATGACATATATATTTATATTCATAGCATATATATATAAATACTTATTCAATATGTATTTTTTAAAGAAACAACAAAAATCAAAGATTCTTTTTTTTATTTCTTTATTAAGAAATTTTCTACTTACTCCACATACCATCCACAGATCCCACCTCCTCCCTTCTCCCATCCCCCAGCCCTCTTTCACAAGCCACCCAGCATCCCCACACCCCCCAAATCGAGGTCTCCCATGGGGAGTCAGCAGAGCGCAGTACACTGAGCCTAGGCAGGTCCAAACCCTTTCCTACTGCACCAAGGCTGTGCAAGACATCACACCACAGGCACTGGATTCCCAGAAGCCTGACTGTAGACCAGGGACAGATCCTGATCCCTCTGCCTGGGTGCCCCCAAACAGTTCGAGCCAAACAACCGTCTTCCATATCTAGAGGGCCTAGTCCAGTTCCATGGGGGCTCCACAGCCACCAGACCACAGTTCATGGGCTTCCACTAGTGTGGCCAGTCATCTAGTGATATCCTCCCATCATTAAGTGTGCTGCTGGGTCTGATATATTTATCTGAAAAGTGAAGCACAGAAGTTGACTACTTAAAAGAGTACTTGAAAACTGTGGGGTGACTCCCAGATAGAAAGAAAACAACTTAGGTCAAGGAAAATATGTCTTATGAAGTATGATTTTTAAAATTTTGTGTTCAAAAGCATATTTTATTGATGTAAAAGTTAAATGACAAAAAAATATAAGGTATTAGAATAGTGGTGGTAAACTGTAACTCCAAATAAACTAATGTGCAAAAGGAAAACAGCATTGTACAATGTATTCACTGCCACAAAATATTACATCTTCAAAACACTTAAAGTGACCAATGCAATATTTATAGCAGTGAAATGTGTTGAATTATTGAGGAGCAGCAACACTTGCTATTACTTTGGGAACTTAGTTAAATAACCACTAGTTCTCTAAGTATTTTTCTTACTGTATTGTATTTCCTTTGATAATAAAATCTCAAGTCATGTGTTCATGCATGTTAAGCTATTGCTTTATTTTCAATGTCCTTGTTCATTGGCACAAATTTTTACCAATATCTGCAATCCTGTAATAAATAAAATAGTATTATTATATACCATGCATACATATATATGAAGGCAATGTACTCTCAAAGCGAAAATCCCAATTGCAGCCAGCTCTGCCGGCCATTTTCTTCTCTTTTGGATGTCTCTGCATGCATGCTTCGTGCCAATAGGGTATATTGAGTATGGTTTCACTATCAAAGATTCTAAATATCATACTAGATTTCTCTTTAACCAGCTGTTCCATTGCTATTGATATCAGCCCGGTTCCCATCAGAATGTAAATGCCTTCAACAAAAAGAAATTTGAAAATAATTGAACTCTTCACAGTTTGCTTTAGACATGCGGGGATTATCTCTACTTAAAAAGGTTATTTGTTGATAACATGCATAAAGAAAATGACCCTGCTGGCTCATCTCAGTCCCTTACCTGCTATAAATTTCAAGTCTTAAGCAGCTCAAATTCTTAGGTCTCTCCAGTCTGTCAACAGTGATGGAGTTCTGTTCCCTTATGATAAAACCTTGAATGGCATCCCATGATTGATGCATCTCAAGCTTCTCGAGAAAAGAGAATCCTCTCAAGTCATTACTGGAAACCCACAAGGGACTTTTCACTTGTTCTTCCTACATGGAATGTTCCTGTGCTTGCAACCCAAGCTCGCTCTTAGGGCTGCTCCAAATTTCCCCAGCCACTGCCTTCTCAATCCACTTAAAGAGATAACCTATTTCACCTGCCAATGCAGCTTCTTTAACTAACCAATGTCCTTGCCAGAGTTTCCCTAACATGCTAAAGACTCCCACTATGGAGTCCCAGGGTATTAACAGAGTGGCTTCTTTATCAATGCAGAGCTTAAATTCTTTATCTCTGTCTCAATTCAACCATAGTTAGGCCAGAAGTTTCAAGATGGTCCTGAACTTATTTTTTTCTACTTCCCCCTCCGGCTGCTTCCCCTTCCAGCTGTACAACAACTTCTGTAACTTTCAAGGTGAAAATTAACAATAAAAAATAGCCATGAGCTCACTATAAAAATGACTTTAAGGTACACAAAAATATATTTCTCTACTTCTTCATTCTACTCCACATACAAAGAAAACTTTCTAGAAGGTGAAACTTTAGCAAATTACATTTGCCCCAGTATGCATTATTTTGCTACATGAATACTGACCTCTGGTGAAATGCATCCCCAAATCTAACTAAATGTCAAATCCACTAGAGTGTTTTGCTTACAATGGGAAGTGTTCTACCAATGCAAAGTATAACATCAAGGACTCACTAGTATATGCCAAAGAAAAATGACTTCTAAATGACGAATTCTCTCTCTACTATAAGATAACAACCATAGGCTACACTGTCCTCTAGAGTATCTCACTTGTGTGAAATTCACAAATCCTCTAAAATTAGAGTTTCATTGTCTGTGACTACATCTACTTTAGTTCATCCTGAAGTGTGTCAAAGACTTTTTAATTTCCTCTTTAATTACATATAGTAAAACATGTCATACAGTGTTGTGCTATGATGCAATGTACCTAATCATTTATTTACAAGAATATTTAATTAAATAAAATATAAAATGGCATTTATCAAGTGTGTAAACATGGGTGAAACACCTCTGTCATTGTTTCAAAGCACGAAGAAATCTTCTGGGCATAATGGAAATGAGACTATGTAGAATTAACATGAACTATAAACCAATAGCTGCGGAGCCCCGAACTGGATCAGGCTCTCTGGATAAGTGAGACAGTTGATTAGCTTGAACTATTTGGGAGGCCCCCAGGCAGTGGGACCAGGACCTGTTCTTAGTGCATGAGCTGGCTGTTTGGAGCCTGGGGCCTATGCAGGGACGCTTTGCTCAGCCTGGCTGAAGGGAGGAGGGGACTAGACCTGCCTCCACTGAATCTACCAGGCTGAGCTGAATGCCCAGGGGAGTGCTTGCCCTGGAGGAGTTGGGAATGGGGGGTGGATTGGGGGAAGGGCGGGGGAGTAGGGAAGAGGGAGGACAGGGGAATCTGTGGCTGATATGTAAATTTAAATTAAATTAATAATAATTTTAAATAGTTGCATACATTTTAAAAAAGTGTAGAAATTGGAATTTATAGACCTAAATAAAGATGATCAGAAAAGGTAACCAAAGAAAATCACCAAAATGATGAGCTTCTGAACATTGTCCAACCCACCCTCACCATCACTGAATGGGCTATGTCTAATTCAGTCTACAGAACTAAGGTATTATTTGGTTTGGGATTTAGCAAGTTCCAGATCATGTACCTTCTAGGGGGCCTTATTTGTAAATATTATTATCAGTTTCTCCTGCAACTTGCTGGCTTTGTTTTTTCTGGTTTTGTTTCCTGTAGTCCTGGTTCCAAGCCCAAGCCATTGAATATGCTAGACCACCTAATAATAGTCCCAACCTTGTAAGTTATTTGAAGTCATATTCCTTTATGAGTTTTGTTTATTTATTTATCTATCTATGTATTTATTTATTTTCATACTGGTGTTCTAGTTATTTCATCTCAAACTCATGATCTCAAGCAGTTTGTACCTCAGTCCCCCATGCATCAAGTACCAAATACCACTCTAATGGTTTCAAAACAGTATAAAAGAAGCTGGACATATTGGATGTGAATATATGCAAAATTCTAGTTGAAGAGAGTATGCAAAGTCGGAAATTATCTAAGTGGCTACAGCCACTTACCACTGTGTTTGGGCTTTTTATTTCACATATTTTAATAAATATAACTGTACATGTTAATGGAATTCAGTATGATATTTATACACATACTTAGAACATATTTTGAGCACAGTTGACCATTCTGTATCCCCATGTCCCCCACTCCTCCAAATTCCAAGTCATCACTTTTACTTTTAGGTTGATATTAAGGACTTTGTGATAGTTCCACATGTGCATATAGCATTCACTAATCATATTCAGTCTTCGTTTCTCCACATCGGCATACTATTATTCCTAATCTCTTATAAGTACTATACTACATTTAGAACAACTTTTCTTTTAGCTTTTCATATGTAGTAATTGCTTGTCTGTTTGTATATGACTTATGTTACTAAATATATCCCTACTTCTATTCATTTTGTTACAAATGACAGGACACCATTCTTATTTAACAGTGAGTAGTACCTGTCTGTATGTATATAACACATTGCTTTATCCTTCATCTGCTGTTTGAGACTGCATATTTAGCTATAATGTATCATCCTGCAGCAGATCTGAGCATCAAAGATGTCACTGGTGTGCTGATTTCATTTGTTTGAGATGTTTACTGTGATATGGGATAGCGCAGCCCACTGTGAGTGATGCCACTTGTGGAAAGATGGTCCTGGGTCATATAACAAAAAAGCAAACTGAGCAAATCATAGAGAGTAAACCAATAAGTAGTATTCTTCCTTGGTATCTGATTTGATTCCTGCCTCCAGGTCTCTCCCTTCAGTTCTTCTCTTAGCTTCCCTGATGATGGGCTATAACCTGTAAGACAAATAAATCTTTTCCTCCCCAAGTTTATTTTGGTCAGGGTTACTTATCACTGCAATAAAAAGTAACTAGGACACTCCATAGATACAATACTAGTTTACATTCTATCAACATCCATAAAAATTATTCAGATTTTTACAAGAATGTGTTGTTTTTAATAGTAGCTATGTTACCTGGGATGATATTGCCTCTTATTATTTTGATTTGCATTTCCCTGATGGCATCTTTTCACATAATTGCTATCCGTTTATTTTCCTAGAGTTTTTTGTTAAGTTTTATGTTTTCCTTATATGTTTGATATTATTTCCTTCATTCAAAGAATTTTAGGAGGGCTGGAGAGATGGCTCAGAGGTTAAGAGCACTGGCTGTTCTTCCGGAGGTCCTGAGTTAAATTCCCAGCAACCACATGGTGGCTCACAACCATCAAGAATGAGATCTGGTGCCCTCTTCTGGTCTATAGTCATATGTGCAGGCAGAATACTGTATACATAATAAATAAATAAATCTTTTTTAAAAAAAGAATTTTAGGTTGTTGCTTTAATCTGTTGAATTTTTTACTGTATAGAAATTTTCATTTTGCCCAGCAGTGGTATAGCTGGATCTTGGGGGAGATTGATTCCCAATTTTCTAAGAAAGCGCCATATTGATTTCCAAAGTGGTTGTACAAGCTTGCATTCCCACCAGCAGTGGAGGAGAGTTCCCCTAGTTCCACATCCTCTCCAGCATAAAGTGTCTTCAGTGTTTTTGATCTTAGCCATTCTGACAGGCATAAGGTGGTATCTCAGAATTGTTTTGATTTGCATTTCCCTGATGATTAGGGATGTTGAGCAATTCCTTAAATGTCTTTCAGCCATTTGAGTTTCCTCTGTTGAGAATTCTCTGTTTAGTTCTATAGCCCATTTCTCAATTGGACTGTTGGTCATTTTGATGTCTAATTTCTTGAGTTCCTTATATATTCTGGATATCAGTCTTCTGTCAGATGTGGGGTTGGTGAAGATCTTTTCCCATTCTGTAGGCTGTTGCTTTGCCTTGTTGATCGTATCCTTAGCTCTACAAAAGCTTCTCAGTTTCAAGAGGTCCCATTGATTGATTGTTTGTCTCAGTGTCTGCGCTACTGGTGTTATATTTAGGAAGTGATCTCCTATACCAATGCGTTCAAGACTACTTCCTACTTTCTCTTCTAGCAGGTTCAGAGTAGCTGGATTTATGTTGAGGTCCTTGATCCACTTGGACTTAAGTTTTGTGCACGGTGACAGATATGGATCTATTTGCAGCCTTCTACACGTTGATATCCAGTTATGCCAGCACCATTTGTTGAAGATGCTTTCTTTTTTCCATTGTACCCTTTTGGCTTCTTTGTCAAAAATTATATGTTCATAGGTGTGTGGGTTAATGTCAGGGTCTTCAATTCAATTCCATTGGTCCACATGTCGGTTTTTATGCCAATACCAAGCTGTTTTTATTACTGTAGTTCTAGGCAGTGGTACCAGGTCCTGGACTCGTTGCATGAGTTAGCTGTTTGAAACCTGGGACTTATGCAGGGATGCTTGGCTCAATCTGGGAGGAGGGGACTGGACCTGCCTGGACTGAGTCTATCAGGTTGATCTCAGTCCTTGGGGGAGACCTTGATCTGGAGGAGGTGAAAATGGGGGGTGGGCTAGGGGGAAGGGGAGGGGAGCAGGAAGGGAGAGAACAAGGGAATCTGTGGCTATTATGTAGAACTGAATAGTATTGTAAAATAAAAAAAAAGAAATTTTCATTTTATACAATAACAATTGTTACTTCTTTCTGCTTGTGATATTTTAAATTTTAAATTTAATTAAATTTAAATTTAATTAAAATATAATTACATCATTTTCTATAGCCTCTCTCATACCATTCCCCTTCTTAATATCATAACATATTTATATTGTACTGGGTCTGTTTAGTGGTGCTTGTATTATATGCTTTTAGGGCTGACAACTTGGTGTTAGATAACTATGCCAAGGGATATTCTCCTCGAAGAAGACTAATTCTTCCTCTCTCAGTAGTCACTAATTTCTCATAATTCTTAATCTACAGGTGGGGCCCAGAAAAAATCCCCTCATCCATATTATGATGTCAACTGGTGTTGGAATTGTTCAGGGCATGTTTCAACAGCCATATTTTTGAACATTTTATGTAGGTAGCTGCCCATTATTGAAGATGTAATCTTGCAGTAGACTCCCTAGTCTTCTGGTTCTTCCAGTCTCCATCTTTCTGTGATGTTTCCTGGCTTGTATTGTAGATGCATGAGTTGGAGATAGGTACCCCACACTGAGGTGTTCTTTGTATCTTTTACCAGTTGTAGCTACCTGTAATGGTTTGTTTTTTATAACAAAAATAAGCTCCTTTGATGAAAAGGAAGTTACCCTTCTCTGTGGATATAAAGATAAGTATTTAGAATATAGTTAGGGATTATACTGGTTTAGGAAAATGACAGCAATACATTTTGCTCTAAGATCCACGTCTTCAATAGCCACAGGTAGTAGGCAGTTTTGTAGTACTAGTGTGTTTTCTCTCCTATTGAATAGGCTTTACATTCAATTTGAGTGTTGTTGGTTACTACAAAGATCTAAACACCGCTTGCTAAAGAACCTTTAAGAATATCTTCCCATGTTGGTCATTCTTGAGGTTCACAGTTATCACAGCTGGATAAGGACTATTGATTGCTTTCCTTACTTGGCATATTTCATACCACCTTCAAGTACTATGGAAGACTAGATTTCTTGTAGAAGCTAGTCTTTCACAATACTTGAGATAGCTTACAAATTACACCCAGCATGAAACTTCCTGACTTGTGTTAAAAGTGCTTGGTGTCTCAGGATACAGGGATTTACCTTCAACTTCTGGGAGGCAACAGCAATAGTCTATATTGTTTACATCCAATGAAAAAGATTTATCACTCTTATAGCATTTATACCACTATTAGACCAATGGTGTCTTGCAGAAAAAAAAATCACTATTGTAGCTGTTACTATAATGGAATATTTTATGCAGCCAATCTCAGAAAAAAAATTATATTGCAGTATTTTAGTCTAAAAGTACAACATGTATGGTGTAGAATCTAGCAAGGACTTCCTCTAATATATCATATTAGAAAGAAAAACATATATTTTTCTTCTGTCTGTTATTTTTCCTTCTCTGTGTAAATCCATCAAGATTTAATGCTAGACCCTGATTCTTTCCAGCCTAGTCTAAGCAGTTCCCAAAAGGCCTCACTTCTAAACACCATAGTCAGAATAAAATTCCACACTATTAATACCATTAATATAGTGATATATGCCTTTGAAATTTAAACTACTACAAGAGATTGGGGAGATAAAACATAGCAACTGACTATAATTAGATAGATGATAGATAGATAGATAGATAGATAGATAGATAGATAGATAGATAGATGAGAGAGGATAGATAGATGAGAGGAGAGATACATAGATACATGCATGAATGCATACTATATACATACATATGTAGATATATAGAGATGATAAAAAGATGATATATATATAAAGATACATGATATGTAATTAGATTAGATTAGACAGATATAGATAGCTAGATAGAGATAGATGGTGTTGATGAAGACAGACAGACAGACATACAGGCAGGCAGGCAGGCAGAGAGGCAGGCAGGCAGACGGACAGATAGATAGATAGATAGGTGTGAAAGAGCAAAAAAGAGAGGGTGGGGAATAGATGTACTCGGGTGGTGTTCTTATTTCCTTTCTGGTTTGGATTGTTATGAGAGGTCTTCTTTCGTAATTCCAGCAGGACTTAAGCTCACCATATTTACATTTTAGCCTCCCAAGTGATGAATTTCAAACATGCAGCAACACACCATATGTTTTCAGTATGAAGAGTAATTGATACTTCATTTTTGTCTGGTATTTGACACATAGTTTTTAGTTTTGCTTTTGCTTCTCAAAAATTATATCTTTGTCTGTTTTGAAACATTAGATAAATCACTTATTACCTGAAATTTTAATTTCCATATATAACACCTTCCCAATCATTACTAAAGTTAGCCCTACAGCAGTTCCCTTCAAATTGACAGTCTACTATTTTTCATGGTTCTTGGTTTATTATGCATTAGTGTATTCTCAATCTTGCTGACAATCCTCATGGCACAAGTAGTGTGAGTTAATTTTTCAGGGAAGATAATTTAAGAAATATGACATAATTTTATGTGTCTTATAATAATGAATTATCCTAAAGCGAAGTTTTACCATTACTTGCGAAAGTTCTCCATTCTGTTATTTATTATTAATATGAAAAGATAGCACAGACAGAATTGCTAATCAATTTTCTTATTTTTGCTCCAGTAAAATGTAATTGTAAATTGCCTCAAGCCATTTAAAACATTTTATGAAAGGCTTTGTTTAAATTCATTTGTTCTTATTTCTTGAATGTAAACCTGGCAGTTTTATGAGTTCCAATTATGAACTATTCCCAGCTACCTTAATATGATAGTTCAATTATACTAAAATATTTCCCAATTAGCTAATTGCACATAAAAATAATATCAATTATTCCATAGCAAACCCCAGAGGATCATCATGAAGGAAAAGAAGTCATCTTGTCTAAATGAGAAGGTATATCTGATGACTAATACATTGTCAGTGTTCTGAGAATTTCCTGTAATCCTCAATAAATAGTCTTTATGTTTATTCAATCAAGTCATTTAATAACACTTATGTAACATTCTCTAATATCCTCATAAATATACTCTTCATGCATATATATAATACATAATTTTACTTTTTAATTATGGAAGTAGATATTTCTCTTCATGTTTGTCTTAGTAGGGTGACTATTGCTGTGATGAAATATGACAAAAAACGTGAGGATAAAAGGTATTTTTTTTTTTTTTTTTTTTTTTTGCATTTCCACATCATAGTCAGTCATCAAAGGAAGTCAGGACAGGTACTCAAGCAGGAACCTGGATGCACAATGTGGTGCAGAGGCCAGGGAGGAGTGCTACTTACTGCCTTGTTCCTTTCTGCTTGTTCAGCCTGCTTTCTTACAGAACCCAGAACCACTAGCCCAAGAATGGCATCACCCAGAATGGACTGTGCCCTCTCACATTGATCACTAATTTAAAAAAAAAAAATGTTCTGCAAGCTTGCCTACAGCCCAATTAGTGAGGCATTTCCTGAATTAAGGTTCCCTCCTTTTAGGTTACTCTAGCCTATGTCTAGTTGACATGAAACTAGCCTGCACACTGTATTAATGATACCATGTTTGTATAACTTTTGATGTTTTTTTTTTCTGTTTTTCAGGTAGATTTTTTTTCTCCTGTATCAAAGAAGAAACTTAGTACAGTTGACTTAGCTATATTATATGATAGCAACATGAATAGTCTTATGATAACATTACTTCTCTACTATTACACACTTTTCTGTAAATTAAACTAATAATAGTTGCCTAGTAATTTTCTGTCAGATGTTTTAAACAAATGGAAAACATTTTAGAGGACATCATAGTAAGCCCCCCCCCCAAAATGTGCCTGTTAAAACCAGTTGTCACTATGTTAGACAAGTACTAGGGTCTGGAAGACTGCCTCCATCTGCATCTCCATGCATCCCAACTTTTCTATTTAGTACACTCTAAGATATTTACACGAAATTCTAATATGGAAAGAAAATCAACTTTGTTGCAAAAAGTATTATATACATAAATGAGGAGCTATTCAGGGGTCTGTGTTAGTGTTAGTAGAGTTTAAACACACAAACATACATGCACTGGCATATTTTTTTATGAACTCTGAAGCTACTCTTTTGGAACAGACTTGGTCCAAATTAATATTTGACTTTTCTGATAGAGGTATGAAGAATGTATTTTTATAATAGATCTAAAAATCATCCATAAGTTTGTCTGTCATTAATTCCATGTTTAATTTCATGTGACATATGAGTCATTTTTGTGCAGTGTTTATTTCACATTGAGCATAATATGCACAAATATGAGAATGGAATACATATATATGCATATATTTTACTAAAATAAACTATTATTCTGAGATATTTTGTTGACAGATTTTTTCTCACTTTTAAATTAGATATGCTAAAGGATATATTAGATTAATACATAAGTCCATCCTAAAAAAATAATAAGTTTAAAATATACACTCTTTGAGAGAATTCTCAAGTATTTTTGGAACTAAATTATGGAAAGAAATCAATGAACCAATGAATTATTGGGAGTATAAGTTATTTTATTGGAGTAAAATTGAATTCGAAAATTTATTTGTATAATGGTAGTTATAGAAAATATTGTTTTTCTGAGGTGTAAAATTACATAGTGAATTGAGGTATTATTCACTGGTTAGTTTAAAATATGTTATCAAATCCTAAGCCAACTTAGCTCTGAAAAATAAAATTTGTCCAAGAGCATATTTGAGTTTAAATTCAGCATATTTAAGAAATTGGGTTTATTGTATTTATAAATGCAAACTTTATTCATTATGATAATTGAGCTTCAAGGAACAAAATATATAAAATAACATGAATTTTATTAGAATTGTGTAAGTTTCTCAAATATGCTCAACTGAATCTCAAATATGCCCATGCATCCAATATAAAGCCTAGTTCTGACTATTCAGACTTGGCTTGTTTGTGATCCTCCAACAATGTGAGGAAACTCGAGTTATCAAGCAGATAACCTGGGTGATTTCAACTGGGTCTCTGATATTCTTCTATTTTTTTTTAATGGTAAAAAAGTATATTTAAAATTAGCCAGCTGGACTCAGTTTAGATGATGCCAATTTTGTTGATGACATCCAAAGCATCATAACCAGAAGCCAACCATACATAGGCCTTCTTCTTTCCATCAGGCCTTGTGAGTGTGTTGACTTTGACCACATTAATGTATAGAATTTCTTCACAGCCTGTTTGATCCGGTGCTTGTTGGTCTTGACACCCACAATGAACAGAAATGGGTTGTTGTCTTCTATCTTCCTCATGGCTGACTGAGTGGTCAGGTGGAATTGGATGATGGCATAGTGGTCAAACTTATTTATCCTGAGAACTCTCTTTTGAGGGTATTTGGGTTGCCTCCAGAGCCGCGGGGTCTTGTGCTGCCAGAAGGTGGGTGATGTGCGGATCTTTTTGTGACTGTGGATGCCTTTCAGAACTGCCTCCTTTCCTTGGCTTTCAAGGCCTTTGCTTTGGCCTCTGCTTGGGAGGGGCAGGACTTCCTTCTTTGCTTTCAGCACCATCTTGGCAAAAAGTCTCTGACACTCTTCTAATCCATTTTGTAGTAGCTAAAAATATATAATTTCCTGTCTCTAAGGATGACTTTCAGGGTGTAGCAGGGTCCTTGCTGTTGTTCCCTTTGGGGGAAGGGGCCAAGTAGGTACAGAGTCAATGACACAGACTCTGGGAGAATGTTAAAACAACAAGCTCAATTTATTCAGTTAGAGGCAAGCTTTATATACCCTCCACCCCTCCCTGGGTGGAAGTCCAATGAATATGCATCTGCTGTTGTGACATGGCTGTCTCTCATTGGTCCAGGTCATCTCCAGATCATGTTTCAGCCACATTTGCTAAGGCCCTTAGGCAGACCCAAGTTGGCTCTCAGAATCAAAAGTACAGTATCTTTTGTACTTGGCTGGGCCTCAAGCCTGCTAGGGATGAGTCATCCCACATCAGGGCAGACTGATTATGACAAAGGACTGTATACTGCTAAGCCTGAACGAAGTTGAGGAGTAGATATTGCCCTTAAGGAGACAATTGGGGAATGTACAGGATACAACGACCATGGCACAGTGCTGTGGAAGCTTATAGATACTTCTTTCTCTTACATAATATCTTTCCATCAGATTCCAGAACCACAGAAATATCAATCCAAATCTGAACACCTGATTTTTTTAGAGTATTTAGCAAAGTTTTTTTATTGTAAACTCTTGCTGAATTTTATAACTTTGAAGTGTATACTTTATAAACTTTACATATTTAAAATTTTATATGTACTCTGGCCTCAGATACTTCAATTCCCAGCATGAACCTAATGATAATGGAGTCTACACTGCATGTAAAGAAATAGGGGAATGTTGAGGGTTTCTGGAGATGCACTTCATGGTAGAGTGATTGCCTTACATGCTTTCAGCTCTTAGTTGTAAGCATCACTAAAAAGAAAGTAAAAAGGAAAAAAAGCAAAAAACAATGTTGAAAATAAGCCACATTAGTTAATGATTGATCCATATCACTTAATTTCCAAATATTGTGGTTTTACCTTGATTGAACCCCTCCCTGTGAGCTTACTTGACAATTCACAATGTGTAATACAGTCAAATAAATGTACAGCCTTACTGAGTTTTCTTACTAATGGGGATGGATGGGAGTCAAGTAAATAACACAAAACAATCCTCATAACTTTTATTTATATAATCTCCCACCACAACATATTGTGTTGTATGTATAACACAATAGTTAATATTTTCAGATCCCGGCACACATGAGAGTCTTCATAAATTCTTCATGCTTCTGATTCTCTTGATTCAATTGCTAACTATTCCTGAGAAAAATCACACATTACATAAATTTATAGAAGGAAAATAAAAGGCCCACAAAATGTGATATTATAGATATGGAGTCTAAAGGGGTAATGAGTTATACCTTCAGCAAACATAATTTTTAAAATATTCTATTTTTAGAAATATTGATGAGGTAATATATTTTATTAACATAAAACTGGATGATGCTATAAGCACTTGCAGTTTTCAGGCACCTACAATAATAGAATGCTGATGATCATGGATTATATATGATTATATTTGCATGCGCATTGTCTGAGCACCAATTTCATGTGTGATTGATTTTCAAAGTGTGGTGAACAGAATACATTTTCAAGGTCCATTTATTCAAGATGAGGTTCAGATCACATAAAATATGAGTAATTTTGTATGAATTATAAAGACAAAACATTCTCCAATATACCATTGCCCACATGGATTACTAAGGTAGAGTTCTTTCATTAATAACACAATCATTTTAATATGTCCTTCTGTAGCCTAATAATTATATTAAAAATTCTAGTATATATGATTATCCCATTTCATATACATACCAACAGATGACATTTTCCCATGAACTTTTCTGCAAGAATTAAGTACATCAAATTTTCTTAAACTTTCATTCATTCATTCATTCGTACATACATACATGTAAACATTCATTTATTCATCAAATTGTTACTTGAAAACCTGTTGCAAATGTGCATGTGCATGACACTGAGTACTACATGAGGAAGTAAGTTAAGAATATATATTTAACATAAATTGTTCCAATATGGTAGAAGGAAGTCCCTCCCTAAATGAGTCTATTACAAATACCCAGATAACCATGTTGTGTCTTCAACATGGACAGTAGAATTCTTTTCAGGATATCCATCTCACAGTTCTCCCTACCTCAACCTGTCTCCCAAAACTTTCAGTCCTTTTCTCCCTTTTATTTTTTATTTCCTTTTTCATAACCCATTGAGTCTAACTATTGCTTGCTTCTTGTGTGGATGTGGGGCTATCTATTGGATATGGGTAGTCTACCAGTAGTCACTCCCTCCACATAAGAATGACTCTCCCCCAGCAGGTATGGACTGCCAATAGTTCCTCACTTAGGAGTGGGGACTGGTGAGCTCCTTCTCCATTCATGCTGGAATTCTGGCTAACTAGATTTTGTGCAGAATCTGTATCAGTCTTCTGAAATGCTAGTTTCTTAGAATAGCAGCTACCAATCTATGTGAAGTCTCAGCCTCACACAGAGGTCATAATTAGGGTTTCCAATCAATAACCTCAAATGGCTAGCAATTGAATTCTTCTATTTCAGCCACTTGACACTTGTATAAAATATGTAGTTAATTTCAGCCTCAAGCAATTAAAATCATTCCTGCTCATTCAAGTGGAAAGCCATTGAGAAACTCAGACACCGCAGAACAACTATAAGGCTTTATACAGGCATATAAATCATTTTTTATAATTGTATTTCTATGTGCATGCATGTTTCTGTTTTTATAAGTATGAGTAAGGATTTGTGCAATCATGTGGGATGCGAGTGTGCATATGTGCCAACGAAAGTGAGAGGACCATCTCAGGTTTCCTTCCTGTCTAGTGAACTTCGGGAAACTTTTCCTGCCTCCCCCTCTTTCTTTAAAAGTAACTGTAGGAATGACAATTGTCATTTCAGAAGCATGATACTACCATTGGATTACTGGCATTTTGGTGGTTGAACTCAGGTTCTCACACTGTGCAACAAGCTCTACACACCCAACTGAACTATCGTCACAGCCTGCATATAAATTTTTCACCCAGAGAATTGCCGGGGATAGTATAGTAGTTGTTGCATATTATTAAGTTCAAGGTAACTTTGAGAATTAAAGAATGACACACAAAATATATAATTTATGAAATAGTCCATTATCATCCTTAAGGGGTAATGTTCTTCTTTTGGTTCTCCTTAGGTTCAGAATTCAGGGAACCGAATTAAACTTTTCCATAGAACAATATTATGCAATATCCAAGACAACGATAAAATGACAAAATATACATCTTTGGATAAAGCAATGTACAGTTTTAAAATTTCTCATATTAATGAATAACAATATTTTAAAGTTAAGTAGAGTGAGTGGAACACAAATGCAATTTCAGGACGTCCACAATTTTTATAGTTTAATCCTCTTTTTAAAGTAAAAGACATGCTTTTGCTGCAAGTTGAAATCCAGTACTAATGACAACATCATTTGTTTCTCAGTTCTGGGAGAAAATCCTGATTCATATGAGCAGTCACCGGTAAGCTAGGAGCCTGCAGTTTTCTCACCAAGAGAACGTTTCCTTGTACAGGAAACTCTTCAGGATAGCATGCTATTTCATTAGGTCATTCCTCTTTTAGCCAGTTAAACCATGACTTCCCTACAGGAAACTCTTCAGGATAGCATGCTATTTCATTAGATCATTCCTCTTTTAGCCAGTTAAACCATGACTTCCCCATACAGCTTTCCTAAGAAACACAATTTTTCTATTGTATGTATGAACTACTAAAGAAAAACTGTTTTTTTTTGTTTTGTTTTGTTTTTTGTTTTGTTTTTTTTTTTTTTTTTTTTTTTTTTTTTTTTGGTATTTCGAGACAGGGTTTCTCTGTGTAGCTTTGTGCCTTTCCTGGGATTCACTTGGTAGCCCAGGCTGGCCTCAAACTCACAGAGATCCTCCTGCCTCTGCCTCCCGAGTGCTGGGATTAAAGGCGTGCGCCACCACCGCCTGGCCCTAAAGAAAAACTGTTTTGAGCTTGGCTAGAGGAGCAAGTTAGAGCACTCAGTTTGTGTAAGTTGAAGCACTAACAATGTACAACATGGATTCTTATTGCTGATAAGTTAATAAGGGAGCCACAACAGGGAAATGACACATATCTTAACTTCATTTTTAATCTAGTGTTTATCCCAGGAAGGCAATAAACAGATCTGAAACCATCAATGTTCGTTAAATATGAATGAACAATTGTGCCTATTGAATCAGTTTTAAATACCTAAATGTAAAATGGTAAAATAAACATTAGCATAAAAATGTACAATGATTATTCATAAGTAACCACTTCAGTTTCCTGATCTGCAACGAATGGGGATAAAAAAAGACAATAATGAAAACATTAATAACTATAGTATTTCAAAGAAAAATGAGAGTGTAAGACACCTTAAAATCTTACCAGATGATCCAGAAGGATGCTACAGGCTTTCTGATTACCATGCCACACCTACCATTTCTTTTTACTGTGTCAATTGTCATGTTATAATCAATGACACTTATTTTTCCTCTGATAATTTTTCACCAAAATATATTTCCATTGTTTGAGAAAAATATTTGTATAGGTAGGTAATATATTACACTTTTCTTTTGGACAATTGAAAATCAATTATCATTGTAGCTATCGGGAATCATTGCTCCACTGTTCACTGTTTCCTGTGTCTCCCCTCACTTCTTCGGACACATCATAAACAATTAAATAATTCTGATGTTGTTTGTTAATATGAAGATTAAAGATGGATACAGGAGAAGAATTTGCCTTGATATAAGTGACTTGTTAATATTATAAACAATTTTGTAATAATCATTGTATTACCCTTGATGTCTTGGATAAAATCTTTAATGACACAATTAAATATGTAGAGATTAAGAAAATATCATAATTATAATTCTTTAATATCAAACAAAATGCTTAATTTAAACTAAAAAATACTTTCTAAAAATAAAGTACAGATATTTGCTCTCACTAACTCTATCGCACATTTACTGGACATGGTAGTTTATGCAATAGAAACCAAAACAACAGAAACATGCATAAATTATAAAAATCATAGAAAACTTCCTCATTCAGTGTGTGTATGATCAACTGAAAGACCCAAGGAATCTACCGAGAGAATCTCTTTCACAGAGAAATGAATTTTAAGAGGTTGCATTGTACAAGATCATGCTCTGTACATTAATTCTAGCAGAAAAGTGGAAATAAAATATTTAGAAAATTAATTGACTCTTGAAGTAATAAGTTATTTCAGAATGACTATAACAAACTATCTGTGCTTGCTAAACTAAAACTGCAAACAATTGCTTAATGAAATTAAAGGAAATCTAACTGAATGCAAAATTACACTATATCCTTGGATCAGATTATTAAATCTGGTGGGGTTTTTTTGTTGTAGTCTGCCAATACCAAGATTGAAAGTGAATAAAGTAGATGTATGAGATGTAAGTGGGTTGTAAGAAAGCATTTCTAGGTAGTGTAATAATTGTAACAAATTATTAGTTGTTATACCTATAGTTTTTATATAGCATTTACTATAGGCAACTAGATTACAAATTTTATATGGCTCTGCAAAAACAAAAAGCAAAAGGGACATGTACATTAAAATGGAGAATTTTTTTTCCTTTGCTTCCGATTTCAAAGGTAAATTAAAGAATAATATTCAAGATAATAAGATCAGTATATAAGAATATATATGTAACTCAATGGGACAGGGCATTGAGTCCATAATCTGATCAATATATAGTAATAGATATTCTAAGAGAACTCAAATCAGTTCAGTGAGATAAAATTCTTTTTAAGTGATATCGCTGGAACACTAGCATAAATTATAGGGGAAAATTAAACTTGACCCAGACATTACACCTTAAACACATTTGAAGTGAGTCTTAAATCTAAGTCTAAAAGGGTAAATAATAAAGCTACTAAAATAAATTATTACATAGTATTTTTATATTTTAAGTTAGAAAAACTTTCCATAGGAAAGAAAAAAATCACTAACTATAAGATATGATAAATTAGATTTCACAAATAGCATAAACTACTTATCACAAGTAATCATTAAGGAAATGAATAATGTAAGCACCAGAATGTATGAAAATACTTGCAAATTTTTATATATGTATGTATAAAATGTAAATAAATACACACATATATAATTTTGTCTAATATACACATATATAAAATGGACTTTAAAAGTCATTTAAATTTTCAAACCAAACCTATATAAAACAAAGTAAAATCCATCTACAATATTTAAATGGTAAATAAGAGTAAAGAGTTTCTCTAGAAAAGACAAAGAGAAGGCATTCTGTATTCTTGTTCACCAGTGAAGTAATATTGAAAACAGAGAGACATTTCATTTCTTTGTTATTAGAATAGTTAACCTGTGTGTGTGCGCGCGTGTGCATGGGCACATTTGTTTACACACATGCATGCTCATACATGTAAGGGGAAGGATTTGATGTCAGGTCCCTTTATCATTTCTTACCTTTTTTGGGGGGTGGGAGAGGGTTCAAGACAGGGTTTGAACCTGTCTGGGTAACAGCCCTGGCTGTCTTGAAACTCACTTTGTAGACCAGGCTGGCCTAGAACTCACAGAGATCTGCCTGCCTCTGCCTCCTGAGTGCTGGGATTTACTGCCCGGTTTCTACCTTGCTTAAGATAGTCTCCATTGACCTCTGATTGCCCTGGCTGACTAGGCTAGTTAGACAAAGAGGGAGAGAAAGAAATGATAATCCACCTTGCCCTGCCTATCCACCTCCTGGCACTGGATTATTATATTATACTGGCTCAGCAAGAACTCCACTCACTGAGCCATCTCCCAAGCCCTGCTTTGTTAAAATTAAATATTGCCATTGATACCATCAAAAATGTGGAAAAATTGTAGCATTCATAATTTTCTGGGGCAGTGAATTATTCTACAATCCCTTTGAATAACTAATGTTTTTTTTAATCAAACTGAATGCATATTTAATATATAACCATTTCTATTCATAGGATTTGTCCTTCAAAATCAAATGTATATAAATAAAATAATACTACAGATATATTCTAGTAGCTTTGTTATTAATTACCAACATGCCCAACCACAGGAAGACTGACTGTCTTATTTGCTTTTTTACTGTTGTGATAAAAATATACCTTAACTTAGGAAAGAAGGGCTTAATTCAGCTCACAATCTGAGGTCACAATCCGTCATTACAGGAGACCAATAGCAGCAGGAGCTTGTGACAATTGATCATACTGTATCCACAGTCAAGAAAAAGAGAGCAGTGAATGACGGTGCTCAGTTTAATGTGAGCAATTAGTGCAGGAGCCCAGAGAACAGTGCCACTCGGAGTGGTCAGGTCTTCCCACCTCAGTTAATCACATGTTCTGAAGAATATTTCCAAGGCGACTCTATATCTAGTTGACAGTTAGAGGAACCATCACTACATACAAACACAAAGTAGTGTATTTCTTTCTGATAAATACAGCAGAAGTTTTTTTTTTTTTAAATCAAGTATGAATCTCATCTGTAAGTTAACATTATCCTAACACAACATGTGAAAACAATATAAGATTACAACGATATCAATTTATGTGAGAATTAACGAAGTGATACATTTCAATAGACACGGGAACATGATTGTTTATAGTTTGGGATCAATTTCTATAGACAAAAAAAGTATTTGCCTGGGTGAATGATTCCATTCTGTATTGTAACACATGTCCAATCTCATCAATCATGTACTCAAAATATGAGGTAGCTGTTGTATCTAGATTTTTACTTTGGACAGGAAAAAAGTTCAAGAGATCCCAGTTTTGATGAAAATATTGTATATAGATTTTAAAACATTATTGGTAGGGTTGTAAAAATGGAACAGCCCCTTTTGACACACTTGTTTGCTACATCCACATTTACTTACACTAAACAAGTATATACCCTGTGGCCTATAAGTTGCCACTGCATGTCAACCTAATTATTTGTAATCTCTTTAAGGTGTAAAACATATCTGCTTCTTGCCATTAATACAATACTATGAATGTACATGTTTGCATAAAAGATATTAAACTCCTTTTTTTTTTTTTTGGTTTGGTTTTTCGAGACAGGGTTTCTCTGTGTAGCTTTGCGCCTTTCCTGGAGCTCACTTGGTAGACCAGGCTGGCCTCGAACTCACAGAGATCCACCTGCCTCTGCCTCCCGAGTGCTGGGATTAAAGGCGTGCGCCACCACCGAACGGCTAAACTCCTTTAACTGTGTTATTTATAATTACAATGAACAATAAATCAAATACTTATCAATAGGATGAGACATCTACTTCCTCTGGTTTTTAAACTTTTCACCCTCTTCTGTGATCAAAACTCATTATTTGCATGTAAGAATATAAAATAAAATATTAAAAATAATAGAGTGTATATGTATATTATGTATGTATATTTATGATTGGCAATATTGCTGACATTTTGTCCAAACAGTTTTTCCAAGGGAATGACTTGAGGCATTGTAGGCCATTTAAGAGCATTCTTAGCCTCTGTTTGCTAAGCAGATGTATTATAAATGTGACAATAAAAATATCTACAGACATTATCAAATGTGCCCTGAGGATGAAAGTTGAACTCCAGGTGAAACCCACTGCGAAAAGGAAAAAAACATGTATCAATTCACTGATCTGTTATTGCTAAGTACAAACTAATAGACTATTAATAAGCACAGATCATAATGAATCGTAAAGAAGTGAAGTATTGATGAGTCATTAACAATCTATTTTCAAACATCAGTTGAGAGGTAGCTAAGAGAAATCTGGTGGATTCAATGGCTTCTGTGATTTTTACAAGTCCTACATTTGGGGTGTTACTATGTTTCTAACATTTAATTTCCAACATATATGAAAATATGACATGTTCATTAAAGTCTTCTAATTCTGAGATTCTATAGTACTAGCATTTGTGCTGAGAATCTTGTATTTATTCCAATTTTGTGACTCTAAATAAGGTATTTTGTTTTTAGAATATTATATTTTTATGTATTTATTTCACACTTACATGTAAATTCAACAATAAACCTAATCATATACTGAAGAATTTGCCCAATATTTTCAAAAAGAAATACCTTTGGTTGCACAACAATGTAAATGGAGACTTTTGTATGTTATGTAAGATCACAGGAAAAAATTCTCATAGATTACATTGACACCATTAGCATTTTAAGGCATTAGTACTAATGACTATTAATAATTAATTTATTAGTAATGATGATCTAAAACATGATGCTGGACTCTACCTTGAGCTGCACCAAGGGTTGTCATGAAGTGAGTTTAAAGAAAATAGTATGACATTCACTTTAGAATGCACTGAGCCAAAATTGCAAGCAATTCATAACACAAACTGAAGGATTACAAAGTCATTCCAAATTCTGTTATAATGTGTAGATTTGCTGCAAAGTACCTATTTCATCGCTACATCATGATTATTTTCAATGAAGATTTAAGATGAAAAACACAATGCTTAGTTACTAATTAACTTAGCTTAGCTACTGCTTTTATTGGAATGTTTCCTGAGTTCAGTCTTTAATTAATACCCCAGATACTAATTCAGTCACTGATTTTAATTTAAAGAGAAGGTAATTGTATAACATTCTGAATGATATAACTCAAAAGGCAACATTGCAAACTGCATTAACTTACATCACACCATGTATAATTCCCAGAAAACAAAGGAAGGTAAAAATTTGACTCAAGTTTTCCTTTTGTGACTTGGAAGATTGATTATAAAGAAAACACATGGGAGAATAGCGCTTCAAAAATACTTGACTGGAAAGGCATCTCACAAGAACTCTTTACTCTCTCAAGACTGTGTTAGGTTCACATAATTGGGGTCAGTTTTAGACATCCAGTTATTATTTTAATATTTAAATTTCAGTAATTCTCATATTAGTCTCTTCCATTTCAATGTACCTCATGAACAATAGATATCAACCAAAATGCTTTGTTTTGATTTGTTTTTAATGAAGGGAATTGATCTCAAAGTTATGGATGTAAAATTCAGATATTTCAAGGTCTCACTTAACTACAGTGAAGTTAAGTTTGGTGTATGGCAGATTTATTGCCCCTTTTAAGTCTAGGAACATAAATTATTGTACCTAGTTGTAAATATAGAAGCTAAATTATATGTGCTCAATACTGCATTTGGGCTGCAGTGAATAGATTCACTTCATTGAAAAACCTATTATCTACCAAGTGAAAATAAATCCATTCTCATGTAACTTTTTATAAATTATTTGTTTGCATTTTATCACTGCCATATCTGATAATTACCTGTCACCTCCTCGATGCTTATAGAACTCACAATATTGAAATAATTTCCAAATACTCCAGAAGACACAAGAATACATTGTATTTCCCTAAACTTCAGAACTAAAGGCAGTTTGCTGTATTCATCCACTTTCTGCTTCAGTTCTTCAGACACAATGTCCTGTAATTATGAAGCACTCCATACCTTGAGCAAGTTTTACAGCCCACTAAAAAAGCTAATTAATGTTAAGTTCAAAATGGTTCTCTGGCACTGACTTTGCTGTGAGTTGTTGACTTGGGTCAAATATAGAGTGCACTTTCCTTCGATCTTAAATGACTGAATGCAAGGGTCACTCATTAAGGGAGTTGTAGCATTTCTCAGGCAAGGATACATTACTGATGCTTGGCTTTCCAGAGAAAAGGAAACGAAGGGAGGGCTTGTAAACTAGTCAAAGTTCAGGCAGGGTCGATGCCACACACAGTTCATAGCAGCTCCTAGCTTGCTCTTGACATTGGGCAGGGGGCAGGTCTCTAGAGGTCAGATATAAAGGAAAGTGTTCATTTCTTCTTCTCCTTATTAATCTTTCCAATTTTGGTTTAAATGCTGAGCTTGTGTAACTCCAGTTTGAGTTTATGTTAAGCATTATTCTTTGGGGGTCTTTCAGAGAAATGTTAAATATTTAAGTAGGTGCATTGGGAGGCTTCTAGTTTCATTCACAAAGTGTCCTAACTCCACCTCTTTCTACACCCACATTGTCATGTCATTTCCTTCTACAGATGTCCTTGACAATGTCATACCTGTTGCCAGAGCTTTTGTATTCCTTCTCTTCTGCCCACCTGCAACTCCAGGGAGAAGGCAATGAAAACAAAGCCCTTTTATTTGAACAGAAGAGATTCCTGACTTGATAGCACAAGGTCCACCTATACACAGCTCAGATAGTCAGTTACTAAGGCCCAGGTATTATCACATTTACCATTGTATCCCAGAAACATTTTCTCAGTCATTTTTCTCCCCAGACTAAGAATCGCAGTGATCACTTCCCAAGTAAACTGTCTTTATGTCATGCTTTCATTTTGCCTTGGCTTTAAGAAACCTTAGGCCAAGATGGAGAAAATGTATGTATTGAGAGAACTTAAGAAATATATATTTTCTACTTTATTTATAAGATGATGTGAGACACATTCCTGATTTTTTTAATTTTATCAAATGGCAATCTATTAAAAAAAAGGATAGGAAGAGCTGGTACAGCAGTCCTAACATTTTTAAATATGTGTGAACATCTATAAGAAAATAATAGTCTTGTTACCATCATATATTTTTTTAAATTTGTCCTACATTTGAACTCAAAGCATGCCACTTTTGTAAGTTATTAACAATGGGAGCCTCAGTTTTACATCTGTAAAACTGAGAACAGTTGTAGCATAATGGAAGCCTACATGATTAACACAGCAGATAAGAGGTAGTAAATGGTATCAGATATTCCTTGTCATATATCAGTCTAATTCTAAACCGAGCAACTTAAAATGAAGCATTTAATTTATTCAGTACTCTACAATTTGGACTGGGTAAACAGGAATTTTTCCTGTCTTTATCTCTGTTCTCCTTTCTCTGTCTCTCTCTCTTCATAAGTTATCCTTGAGATTGTCTCTGTTCAGAAGATTCACTAGCTGGGAGTTGAAGATGGCTATAATCGCACACCTGACCATAAGCTAAAGTCCTTGGGAGTCTTTTATGAAGCACTTTCAAAGAATGCAGAAAAGTAATATTCCAGGTGGGAAGGAGGAGAATCCACACAACATCATTGAGGCTGAGAATTGCAACATAAAATTATTTCTCTGAAACTACTCTTTTGTTTACAGCAAACCTCCAGATCTGAAGGAAATATAAATAAATTCCAATTCTTATTGGAAAAAAAGTAGTAACCTGTGGCTTTTTTATGCTTTGATTAAAATTGAATTTCCTTACTCCCTCCATTCTCCTCCCTAGGCCTTCAAATTTATGATTTATGCTCCTTTAAATCTTTCACATCCCCCACGTCAAGTTGACAATGCCCTTATATATATAAAACATATAAAATACATGTGTGTGTGGACAAGGTTATATATTCTTATAGTATATGGTTTCCAGGCTGACCTTGTATCTACCAGAGGCACAGTATTTGCCAACTGCTGATACCACTGTCTATCAGTGAGTCTCACCTATTATATTATTTTACTGCTGTTTTACTTAAGGGAAATTCATTTTTCTTAAAATTACTGAAGATTTTGCCATCTGAATAATATACTTTTTATGTTTATAAAGTTAACTGGATAGAAACTCAGCATACTTCTTTGTCTTTCCCATTCAATCAAAAGTTATCACAATATGACCATCACAGGATTCCCATGATATTTTCAGCACCATCAGACCTGAACCCCCCAAAATATAGGCAGAATATTTTGTCAGGCTTGAAAACAAATTACACATTGGAGGAATGTGATTCTGTGAGCTATGTGTGTTTTGAAGCTTCATTTGTGATTTTAGGCATAAACTTAATTCTATCAATGAATTTTTAAAAAGTTCAACACTCAGAACACTTGATCAAGCATCTGCTGTATCCTGTCCAACTTCTGTTTCCTGTCTTCACTCTAGACATGGCAAGTCCCTTGGTTTGTTTTAAGTGTTACTTGACAAACTGGAAAGATGACATTTTAGAACACAGTTCATTATTTATGAAGTGTGTGTATGTGTGTGTGCCTGTGTGTGTGTTTGCACTTATGTGTGTGCACTTGTGTAGGGGAGAATAGACTAAACCTTAAGTGAGAGAAATTGTGAGTGAATGCAAATTGTTGACATGGGCCTAGGCATGTTGAGGACTCAGGGTCACTTTCCAAATCAACTATAATGTTTTCCAAGAAACTCTTAATTATACTTTTAATTTTCTTTAGTTATGCTGGGCAAACAAGACTTACAGAACATTCTTCATAGTTTTCATGTTTTCTGATGATTATTTCATCTTGTATGCATTTTAAAAATTTACATAAATTACATGACTTCAACTTTTCTAGATTATATCAATGTAGGATTATTTCCTAATACATAAGAAATATAGCATCAAGTAATACCGACTATAGTAGTACTATGGTTAATGACTGAGGGCTTTAGTGAAAGACTGAGCCAAATTAGTTAAGTGCTTAGATCAAGAAACTGTTGAAATTGTTCTTGGGTAGTCAGGGTGAATAAATGGAAGAGTGTGTGTGTTACAATCATGGACTTTAGATAAATCCAAAGCAACACAAATCCCAAGCAACATGCATATACACGTTCCTAAGTTACAAAAGTAAGGTCACAAATGGCTTTTACAAACTCATGAGTAATACTGTCTTAATTTGATGTGTTGCTATATACAAAACATCCCACACTTGGAACTTATAAAAATCAAACGTTAACGCTAGGTTTGGGGTTGAGTGGATGAAGCACATGACTACCATGCTTGGAGCCCCAGGCTCGATCAGCAGCATTGCATACAACTTGCTGTGGTGGTGTGTATGCCTGTATTCCCAGCCCTATGAGGTGCCAGGAGATCAGAAGTTTGTGATCATCAGCTACAACTTGGGCTATATGAGACTCTGCCTCAAGGAAAAAAAAATCAACTATTAATTTCTAATCAGTCTGGAGATGTTCAAAATCAAAATACCAGAAGGACTGGTGTCATATAAAGGCCTTTATTGGTAGATAGAATATCTGTTGATAGATATTCTCACATCCCAAGGAACAGAAAAAAACAAGGACTGATATGTCTTCACTAGGTTGAGAAGTAAGAGACTGTGTAATCCATCCATGAGGGTTTTCTCTCCCAGACTTACGTACTTTGAGAGGACCCATCTTTACACATCATCACAGAGTGACAATTTCAACACACAGATATTGGAGAGAGCATATTCAATCCATAGAGACTATTTTTATTTGACATAGAGACTATTTAACAGTTTTGTATTATATTTGAAATCTGGGTACCAAGGTAAACCAAATAATTTTACTTTACATACAGTCACACAGTTTTACACAGGTAAACAGATGCCGATGCAGGTGGTTATCAGAGGAGTGAAAGATGAATTCATGAATTCACCACGCTGGCCTTGCTGTCTGACAATCTTGGATGCTTATGGGAACGCCCCCCATGAGCAGAAGGCTGCTTAACTTTGAGAGGAAGGACAACAATCACAGTGGGGACATTGGCTGGTTTGGGGGAGAATTTGTTTTCCTCATGATGGTTACTCAGGAATAAAACGTTTCCTTCTAAACATCAAGGGTTTAAAGGGAAAAGAAGGCTCTTTTGCATGATGACTGGAAATAGAACTCCTTAGGAAGCCAAACTGCAGTAGGAGCTGATGACAGAGGAAAGATCAAAATAAGAGGGAGTCGAGAAAAGAAGGGAAGTGAAATTGTACAGAAGAAAGAAAAACAGAGAACCTAATAGGATATCTTTTTAGCACAAAAAAAAAAAAAAAAAATCCTCAGAGACTGGTCACGTAAGGCAGCGAGTGTTGTGGAAACAGCATTT
The DNA here is from genome assembly GCF_004664715.2 of Peromyscus leucopus. NCBI lineage: Eukaryota > Metazoa > Chordata > Mammalia > Rodentia > Cricetidae > Peromyscus > Peromyscus leucopus. The sequence continues at coordinate 35,042,252 of NC_051075.1, read as the reverse complement.
CCATCTTCTGAAATGAGCCAGGAGGAAAGACTAGAAACAATAAATCAAGACAGCTCTTGAGGGACCATTACCACATCCCCCGTTAGCAGCTTGGAGGGGCAAAATTTAAGTCACCCCTGAGTGCTTCTGTAATTGGATTTGGAATATTTGCAGTGATAAATAGTCTAGTAAAAATATTGATTGGAAGAATAGCGAAAGTAGAAAGGTCTAGGGATGTACAACAGGAGCAGAAACCTAGAGCTGAAATCCCATCTCAGCCGTTAATAGAAATGAGCCCCGGGCAAAGTATCTCAGCTTCATTGGGATAATTTTGTTGAGATAGTTATTGAGATAAGCTTCAATTTGCTTATCTGTGAAGTGACACTTTTACTGTTTCATTTTGGTTGGAGCAAAATTATAAAGTCTAATAAATTATAATAATTAGAAAGGCCCTGACTTGTTAGCTGGGACCTTCCTATTCCTGAAACTCATTCAGTGCTCCAGCGTGCTGTTAGACACTGCATATTCCATCTCTCTCTTTCTTTCTTTCTTTCTTTTTTTTCTTTTTTTTTTTTTTTGAGACAGGGTTTCTCTGTGTAGCTTTGAGCCTGTCCTAGATCTCGCTCTGTAGACCAGGTTGGCCTCGAACTCACAAAGATCCACCTCGCTCTGCCTCCCGAGTGCTGGGATTAAAGGCGTGCACCACCACCACCCAGCTACCTCTTTCTTTCTAAAATCAAGAAATTTTAAAAAAGAAATGATAGATTTTCTGAGTGTAATATCAATAACGTTGTTAGAGTACCCAGATTTATATAATGATTTATCATAGGATTTAGAAGAGGTTTGGGGGGATACTAGATGAGAAATACTTCTTAAGCCTTATTTCTTTTATAGTTTAGCCCACAGGGCACTAATTTTCAATTTCATTTTCTACCTATGTTCTTAAAAGACAAGTTATATTTTATATTTAATGTTTGAAAGTTGTAATATTAGTTTCTTCTGTGAAACTTTTAACATCATAGTAATTAGAAAGAAAAGTTTTGAAAAGTATGTGTTGGAATAAAGGGTGTCTATGTAGAGGTGTGAGTATTGGAGGCTGAAGGTGAACAAGTTACAGTGATAGATATTCCTGAAAACTCACAGTCACCTCCATCTTCTCTGTTTAACGAGTCTCTGTAGACAGTCATAAATCAGATGCTACTGGTTGCCATGTCACTTTTTCTTAACTCTCCTAGCTCTTATGCATATAAAAACATCACAAGATAACCCGTTTTTCTGAATGTTAACAAAAAGTTAGCAGATCCATTAAACTAAAAATAAAAAAAATCAGAATTTAGACTTGCAAATTCATTTTAGAGAAGCTTTATACCTATAACCTGTATGAATGAACTAATTGGGTAACCCATGTATTTTCCTACAAGAGAATGCACACTTTTCATTTTCAACTACACCCAGAATATTAGGAGGAAAACAGAACAAGAAAGGAAGAGAGAAAAAGAGACAGAGGCAGGGAGACAGAAACAGAGACAGAGACAGAGAGATCCAATCTAATCATTCCTCTTGAGATTTTGGTAATCCAATGAATTAAGATGAATGAAGGTGAAAGTCAGTAGGATATGCCATGTTTGGGTCTGTTTTGTTTGTTGGAAAATACTTGGTGACCATCTGTAGGAAAAATAGCACTGACATTAAAAGTGACTTAAAGAAAAATAATACAGATCACAAGGGCATTATTCTGAAAGGGAAACAGTTTAAAGTATGTGGTCTTCATAGAATATCAGCACATCACTCATCTTTACACTTCATGATGAGTAGTACACACTCAATAAACAGTTCTTGCATTAACATAATTAATGATTGACATTGAATTACTAAAGTAGGGTCTAGGTCTAGAAGGATTAAGAAGGGTCACCTGGTAGCCAGCAGCTTTTCATACACAATTATCCACATAGACGCATTAAATAGAAAAGCAGTTGATTATGAGAGTTCAGGAATCCTGACTTGCAGAATCATGTGAATTAAGAGATTGGGTTTCAAACTAAGAAGTTGGGGAAAGTTTTTTAATGGTGGACAAACTTTTTTCTGTAGTTTGAATGATCACACCTCTAAGACATTGTGTGGAAACTTACAGCATGGAACTGAAAAAAAAATTTACATCCATAGAAATGTCCTGACAAAGTTAATTTATGTAGTATAAGAGATTTAAACTTACTGACTTTGTTCAGTTCTCTTAAAGAGTCTCTTGTATGTCTTGGGATTTGTCCCTTACTATCATGAACAGTTTCAGACTATCATATCCTAGCACAGAAGTGAAAAGGAAAACTGAATTTATCCCTCAAACTGAAAATATGCCACAAGCTTTAGCTTCCCTGATGGGTGATGTCGTTCTGTATGCTGTGAATATGTGTTGCTCGCATTTGTTGACAAATAAAGCTGTTTGGCCAATGGTGAGTCAGAACAATGTTAGGTAGGACATTTTAATGAGGGGGGCATGGGAGAAAGGCAGAGGTGTGAGATGCTGTAGCTGGCCCTAGGAGAAGCAAGATGTAAAAGTACTGGTAAGCCACAAGCCAAGTGGCAAAGTATAGATTTATAGAAATGGGTTAATTTAAGATGTAAGAGTTAGGTAGCAAAAGGCCTGCAATGGCCATAGTTTAAAAATAGTATAAGCCTCTGTGTGTGTTTACTTGGGTCTCACCAGTTGTAGGAGCAGGCAGGACACAGGAATTTTTTAAGTGGCTGTGGGACCTTGGTGCCGGGTGAGCACAGGAAAATTTCAGCTACATTTTCCTTTCCATGTCTTCCTTCCTGTACAACATGTGAATATAAACATGACTGCTTTCCTGCTTAATATAATTAAATGTAGATACATAAAGCACTTTGTAGTCATAAAAGTGAACACTTTTCTTCATTTTTTGAAATATATAATACCCTTCCCTCTGTCTCTGTAAACCCTTCTCAATTATCCTTCTAAGAATTTTTAACTGGAAATTTGCAATTTACTGTTGTAAAGCCTTCTATCTCTAGCCAATTTGATTGTACCCCATGGAGCTCAGAAACTCTCTGCTCTATATTATACTTAAATGTTTTTGTAAACAACCAAGTTGCATTCTCTCTATTTCTACTTCCTCAATCAATTACTTCTTATTAAATAAGACAAACTTTACCAGCAATTCCTAATGATTCTGTCTAAGATAACTCTTTTTAGTTAGATGCACATGCTTCAGTTGATTACTGCTTTCACAGAGTGAAATCTCTCACAGACACTGTGCACTAAAGCATGGTGTTAAAACCTTTCTCAACACCAAGTTTCCTTGGAGCAAACCTTGAGACCACCATTTCTGGCCTATAGCCATGGTACTAGGCATATCCTTTCACCACTATGAGCCATTGTTCCTTCTACTTTACTGAGAAGAACAATAGCTTCTTTTGGTCGTGGGGCTGAGTGCCATTTGTATTTTCTTCCTCAATTTTCCTCTGCACCTAGCTCTGGATTGTTGTCTTCCTGGTGATCCTACTCATGTGAATTAGTCCACTGAATTCTCTTGACTGCCGATCTCACAGGACCCAAGCTAGAGGAGATGGAGTGTGAAGCATGGACATTCCCTTCTCTAATTCCCAGTCTACCACAAATTGAATGTGTCCACCTACAAGTCTCACCTTTGGATTGACCATACGTATCATAGTTCCATGCATTAGGTCCAGTTCCTGTTCCTTCCATCTGTACTTCTGCCTTAGGCTGTGAATGTCCTTCCATGGAATTTGTCCTGCACCATCAGTGACACATTGTAGACCCAACATACTTTATGTAGATTGCTTTTTAAACTCCATTATCATCTTGTTGGCAAGAAGGAATTAATTCAAGTAATTAAGCAAGAGCATTATCTATCATTAATTAATTAATTTAAGATATTTGATGTACTACTGTGACTTAAGAACAGCTGGTATTTATTATAACTGCTTACTAGAAATTATTTTCATACCACAAACTTGTGAAGTGGCTTTTATTGTTCTCTTTTTACCCAAGAGAAAACAGAAAAATAGAGAGTCTAAGTAACTTGCCAAAGATCTTGCCTCTAGTAAATGGCAGATGTGAAATTTAACCTGTCAGTCAAGCTCCATGGTATTTGCTCTTAAGGCTGCCTATATTGTTTCACCTACGTCCTCCACTAAGCCAGTTATTCTGGGCTCTATTTTTATACACACATCTTTGCTTCGGTGTTGCTCCCTATATTTCTTCATTTTCTCTCTCTCTTTCATTTTACATTTCTCTTCTAATCCCCATGGCTCTATATTGCTGATTATCACTTAGATTTCTTCATAAAATGCTGCTACTGTGCATTTTGAACAATCAGTTGAGAACAGTGACACATGTATATTCATAAAATTAAAAACTAAAGTATTCATGTTTTAAGTCACATAAGAAACAGAACTCATGAATCCTTAGATGATGTAAATGCAGAAGAAAAGATCAGGTGGAGGATACAAAAAGAAAGATAAGAGGAAAAATAGATTTTTATGTACAAATTATTTCTTACCATCTCAAAGTACTAAAAAAAATAGCTTATTTTTAAACATAATTCCAGTTTTTCTAAATTCTCTTCTTTTTAAGATATGCAAGGTCATTTAATTTTATTGTACTTTATAAAAATAAGATATATTATTAAGTGATGTCACTAGTACATATGCAACAGTCTGTTAATTAAAAAATATTATTCAAAGTACTTACTCCCCCTAATATAGAGCCAAACCTGTATTATTGTTTTCTTTCTGGACAGTTATGTCTTTCAGATGTATGTATCAAAAAGAAATAAATTCATATTTTAGATATGAAGCAATGCTTTCCTTTACAAGATAACATTCAAAAATAAGGTTGCATTACCTTTAATGATATGTGTTTGTGTTACTACATCGTCTAATAAATATAAATGTGTATTAAAGTTTAGCTCTGTTTTAAACACTTTGCTAATTCTTGTAGCTTAGAGCTCAGCACAGGACATTTCATATATTACCGTGTTTCAGCAAAGGAAGAGAAGAAAATAAAGGAAAGGATGGGTCAGGGTAGAGACATTAGGCTGTTTGTGGAAAAGTTTATGAATATAAATATAATATAATTTATCAAAAAGTTTATATCATCACTTACCTGAAATATTTTGAAGTTTTAGGTGAATTAAATTTAATTAATTTTTATATTCTATTATAAAAATCCTGTCTAAATTAATTATTTTCAATTATTTAAAAATATTTTGTATAGATTTTTTCTAACTTATGAGCTTAATATAAATATTTCACTCCATAGAAATGGTCTAGGGAGGGAAAAGAAATATTTCAGAAATATATTCTTGAAATTAAAAATATAATTACAAAAATGGTTTAAATGGTGATATTTAAAAATAGAATACTCCAGGAGTATATGACTATGAAGTAGGGGAATGAAAGTGTCAATAAAAATGCAGTTGCGCCATTCATTATGAAAGTTCAACAAGTCATATTCACCAAAATTTTGATCTCTAAAAAGATGGTGAGCTCTAGGAAGATATTAAAAATATAATGATGAGCCGGGCAGTGGTGGCACATGCCTTTAATCCCAGCACTCGGGAGGCAGAGCCAGGAGGATCTCTGTGAGTTCGAGGCCAGCCTGGTCTACAAAGCGAGTTCCAGGAAAGGTGCAAAGCTACACAGAGAAACCCTGTCTCGAAAAACCTAAATAAATAAATAAAATAATGATGAAAAGACACATTCTAATCATGTAGTGTTTTATAGATATTAAATTACATGAAACATATCTAGATACTAGAAATAAAATATACTTAGAAAAATAACGAAGGTATGCTAAAATGTTCATTGTTAAAATTCTGAATGTTGTGAATGATAGTTATCATTGTTGGAGATTTGTTAGTTTTGTAATTGTTTTCATCACCGGGTCTGGTTTTCATACCAATTAATAATGAAGAAGTTTTCTCCCACTATGGATGAGACTTACTGAAAAGCATCAGAACTGTGGCTTAAGATGGAGTGCCTTGAAAAATTCTCACATTCTGAAAGAATTCTCAGAAAAAAAAAACATGAAAGCAAGGGGGGGGGGAGAAGGAGAGAGAGAGGAAGAAAGAGGGAGGGAGGGAGAAAAAGAGGAAGAGGGAGAGAGAGAGTTGCTAGGGCAGCAGCAGGAGAGTTGGTGCTGGGGAAATCCTTTCCTCTCAGCCCATGATTGGACAGTAACAAAAGCCATCTTACAGAGACATTCTGAAGCTCTCTATATAGGTAAAGATACTTCTCCATGACTCAACCTGGGAATCTAGAACAAGTGTCACAGTTCTATATGCTGCCTAGCCTACACAGTACCTCTACCTAGAAATAACAAACTTTAGGCACACTACTCCATGAGGCAGAAACCTGGTATGACTAACACAGTGCAGTGGACCATATAAAGACATGGCTGTGTCAACTGAAGAATGGATTAAGAAAATGTGGTGCATATACACAATGGAGTACTACTCAGCAGAGAAAAACAATGACAGCATAAAATTTGCAGGCAAATGGATGGAACTAGAAAATATCATCTTGAGTGAGGTAACCCAGACTCAGGAAAACAAACATGGTATGTACTCCCTCACAAGTGGATTCTAGATATAAAGAAAAGAACAATCAGACTGCAACCCACAGAACCAGGGAGGCTATATATATAGCATGAGGGACCCAAGGATGACTGTGGCTTAGAATAAGTTTTGGTTTTACTCAATTACTGGGCAAGCCTCCATCAAACATTTCACTATTAGGATAGGAATTTATACTGTATCAAGCTGATAATAGAAAAATGAAGAAAGAAAGAAAGAAAGAAAGAAGGAAAGAAAGAAAGAAAGAAAGAAAGAAAGAAAGAAAGAAAGAAAGAAAGAAAGAAAGAAAGAAAGAAAGAAAGAAAAAGAAAGGCATGGCTGGTATCTGCTCATTTATAAGGCACTGAACAGAGACAAGCCCAGTATTCATTGTCAGGCAAGAGACCACATATTCAACTCTCTACCATTGTTCCGTTTTCTTTTACTACTATGCCTCAATTACTTAATTTAAAATTTTAGTTTAATGAACCAGCTTTATCTTGCTCTGTTTTCTTTCTCCACCCATCTTTTTTATAAGGCTTTTACAAAAAGTACAAGTTGGTGTAGAATTAAGGGTTCCCTTGTGGATCCTCCTAAGTGATGGGGTGTTTCAGGTTGTTTGATTGCATTTCTGTACCTCATTCTGTTTTCATTCTACCCTTAGTCAAAGCTTTTTTGTCCCCTCTCTTTGCTTTTACTGTCTCTCTCTTTTACACACATTCCCCTCTTCTCACCTTTCCTAAATATTCTAACGCTAATCTCTAGCCTTGTTCTGCTTATTTTCTTTCCATTCCTACTCTTAGGACCAATTGTCTTAGTAAATCCCATGACATCCTTTTTTTATCACTCCCCTAACATTATTGGAGTAGAGAAACTGATTGATATTTTGTTTGTTTGTATTTGTGGGTGGAGAGGACATGTATATATGGGTGCTCATGTATGCATGCACAAACATGGAAGCCAGAGATCAACCTAGGCTTTCACTCCTTAGGAACCATCTTCTTCGATTTTTGAGGCAAGGTCGTTCATTGGCCTAGAGCTCTTGGAGTAGGGTAGAATGAATGTCCAACATGCCTTAGCTATCTATATGTCTCTTTCTCTGCTTTCCTGGATCTGGGATTACCTGTGCTCAGCACTACATACTTGCCTTGATGGCACTATATAAACTGAACTAACCCTCCAGGCTAAATTGATTGATTTTAATTGGTACTATTGCATTTTTTAGTAAACACATGCATTGATTTTTTTTATTGTTTTTGTATAATTGGCATTTCTGTATAATTGGCACTTGGAAAAGGGCTGCAGGTTTAGTTAGGTGCCTTGAGCACTTAGCTACATTCATAGTAAACTGAGGAGAAATACCACCTCAAGCCAACTATAACATTCTAGCCCATCCAAATATTGCCAGCACTGCAACTGAAATAACACAAGTAGTTTTTTTTATACAGTGAGTTACTTAATTCCAGTTGCATAAGTTTCAATGAAGAAATTTAAAAAATGAAAATTGAAAGAAGTATTGCTTCTCTGAAAATTACTTATCCCATAATAATGGACTCCAAGGAAAGTGATTCATATGAAAGAATTTTAAAAAAATATTTATAAGAATTTATATAAGATATTTGTAAGAATGATCAATTAAATAAAAATAGACATATATAAATGTCTTGAATTTAAAGGGAAATGCACAGTCTTGAATAAAGTAAGAAAGTCAAAATACAATATGAAAGAGATAATCAGTAAGGATTACTGGTAAAATATAGTTGAAATTTTGGAAGTTAAATTCTATATACACTATTATCTGATAAATCATCAAGTAAATAAACTGGGAAGGAAATTAAATCTCTCCTAGATTAGATTGAAAATGAAAATATAATAAACCAATATCAGTAGAATATAATGAAAGTGATTCTAAGTTATATTTATAAGTGTCAGCATTAAAAATCAGAGAAATAATAAATAAATAAGTTAATAACAAATCTCAAACTCTTGGACAAGTATGTGCACACATAAAGAATAGGGGGCAGAAATAAACAATACAAATCAAGGCAAAAATAAAAAATGAAAACAAAAATAATAATGCAAAGATATAATGAAACAGAAAGGTTGATGCATTGAAGGATAAAATAGTACTTGCAAACCTTTAGCCAAACTCACATAAAGAAAGGGAATGCCTCAGCTTAATAAAATTAGATATGTATAGGGAAATATAACTACAGATATTAGAAGACAATTAAGGCATTCTTTGTAAACTCACAATCCAATAAACTAGTAAACATAGACCAGAAAGAATTGTATAAACATCTAGATACATGTCTAAGCAAATCAAAATAAGAGCACATAAGCAACTTAAACAGATATGTAACCTATAATTAAAATTGAATCACTGATAAAAAAAAATTACCTGACTAAAGAAAACTTGGCTCCAAATAACTTGAGTGCTGAATTTCACCAGAAACTTAAAGGGCAAATAACATCATTACTCATCAAATTATTACATAAAATAGAGGGAAGCAATACTACTAAACTTATTTTACAGATCCAGTATTACTCTGGTACTAAACTGAATATAGATGCAATAAAAGGAAAATTATATTTCAGATTCCCTCATAAACATGCAAGTAAAATTTCACAATAAGATATAATGCAAATTAACTTAAATATTTTTTTTTGGGGGGGGGGTTCGAGACAGGGTTTCTCTGTGTAGCTTTGCGCCTTTCCTGGGACTCACTTGGTAGTCCAGGCTGGCCTCGAACTCATAGAGATCAGCCTGCCTCTGCCTCCCGAGTGCTGGGATTAAAGGTGTGCACCACCACCGCCCGGCTTAAATATTCTTAATAGTATGACCAAGAATACTTCAGATGCAGAGATGGTTACAGATATGTAAATCAATGAGTCAAGTGCATCATATTAATAGATTCAAGGACATATCACATTATTACCCAATAGATATGGGAAAGGCTTTCAACAAAGTTTGATATTTATTACAAAAGCCCTAAAGAAGGGCCTGGAGATAGGGCTTAATGTTTAAGAGTGCTTGTTGCTCATTCAGGAGACCCAGGTCAATTTCTAACAATCTTGTTACGCAGCTCAGGACAGTCTGGTGCTCTAGTACCAGGGGACCTCATCTGCTGTGGAATGTCTTTCTATATGTTGTGAAAATGTGTTGCTACCATTGGTTAATATGAAAGCTGCTTTGGCCTGTGGAAAGACAAGTGATAGCCAGTCAGGAAATCCAAGAGACATACAGGGAAAAGAAAGACAGAATTGAGACAGATGCCATCCAACCACCCAAGGAACAAGATGTCGGCAGACCAGTAACACCACGGCCATATGGCAAAATATAGATTAACAGACAAGGGTTAATTTAAGATGTAAGAGATAGCTAGCAATAAGCCTGAGCCACAGACCAAACAGTAATTAATATAAGCCTCTGTGTGTTTATTTGGGACCGAGTGACTGTGAGTGAGACACAGGAAATTTTCTGGCTACACTGATCTGCTCCCTGGGCTCTGTGGGGACCTACAGATTGCCCCCCTCTCTCTGTCTCTCACACACACATACACACACACACACACACACACAAACACACACACACTAAAAATCAGCACTGAGCTTCCCCTCAAAAGTGAAAATAGAATGACAATATGATTTAGTTTTATCCATCCTGGGTACATAGAAAAGGCAACAAAGTCAGCATATAATTGAGATACCTGCCTACCCATGTATGTTAAGAAGCTCACAGTAGTCAATATATGGAATTAGCCCAAGTTCCCACTAGCATGGGAGTAGACAAAGAAAACCTAGCATAAAAATTAAAATACTGCCATTTGCAGAAAAATAGATATAGTGAAGGTTCTTTACACTACTTAAAATAAGCCAGTCTCATAAAGATAAGTACCTCATTTTTTTTCCTCAGGGGTATAATTTGGCTAAACACACACACACACACACACACACACACACACATGCACACATGCACACACACATACATATGAGCACATGAAAGGAAAAAATGAGTCTACTTTGTAAATTAATGTATGTTAATTTTATTGAGGAAAATATAAGAAAAAATATAATCATTGTACAGGATTCTTTTAGCTATCCTGGGTTTTTGTTTGTTTTGTTTTCCACATGAAGTTGAATATTGTTCTTTCAAGGTCTGGAAAGAACTTTGTTGGAGTTTTGAGGGGAATTGCACTGAATCTATAGATTGCTTTTGGTAAGATGGACATTTTTACTATGTTAATCCTACTGATCCATGAACATGAGAGATCTTTCCATCTTCTGATATCTTCTCCAGTTTCTTTCTTCAAATACTTAAAGTTCTTGTCATATGGGTCTTTCACTTGCTTGGTTAAAGTTATCACAAGATATTTTATATTATTTGAGGGTGTTGTGAAGGATGCTATTTCCCTGATTTCTTTATTAGCTGGTTTATCATTTATATATAGGATAGGATGGATACTGATATTTTTTAGTTAATCTTGTATCCAGCCACATCACTGAAAGTCCTTATCAGTTTTAGGAGTTTCCTAGTGGAATTTTTGAAGTCACTTATGTATACAATCATATCATCTGTAAATAGTGATACTTTGACCTCTTCCTTTCCAATTTGTGTCCCCTTGATCTCCTTTTGTTGTCTTATTGCTCCAGCTAGAAATTCAAGGACTATATTCAACAGGTAAGGTTGAGTGTTCAGCCTTGTCTTGTTCCTGATTTTAGTGGAATCGCTTTGAGTTTCTCTCCATTTAACTTGGTAATGGCTGTTGGCTTGCTGTATATTGCCTTATTATGTTTAGGTATGTTCCTTGTGTCACTGATCTCTCCAAGATCTTTATCATGAAGGAGTTTTGGATTTTGTCAAAGGCTTTTTCTGCATCTAATGAGATGAACATGTGATTTTTTTCTTTCAGATTGTTTATATGCTGTATTATATTGACAGATTTTCAGATGTTAAAGATCCCTGCATCTCTGGGATGAAGCCTACTTCATCGTGGTGGATGATCTTTTTGATGTGTTCTAAGTCTCCTAGCAATAGCTGATAGATTTCCTAAACTGGCCATTTCCTGTAATCAGATTGGTGACTACCCTAATTGTTATCAGAGAGCCTTCATCCAGTAACTGATGGAAGCCAATGCAGAGATCCTGCCAAGTACTGTTCAAGCCAGAGGCATCAAGGTCATCACAAGGGAACCCACAGAAACAACTAATCTGGACTCATAAGGGCTCAAAGACACTGGACCAAGAGCTAAGGAGCCTGCATGGGACCAACCTAGGCCCTTTACATAAGTATGACAGTTGTATAGATTTGTGTACTTCTGGGACTCTTAGCACTGGGAGCAGAGCCTGTCCCTGATACTTTGGCAGGCTTTTGGGAACCTATTCCTCATAGTGAGTTGCCTTACTAAGCCTTAATAAGAGGAGAGAAGCTTAGTCCTCCCTCAACTTGATATGTCATACTTTGTTGATACCCATGGGAGGCCTGCCCATTTCTGAACAGAAACAGAAGAAAAGTGGATTTGGTGGTGACAAACAGGAGGTAGTAGGAAGAAATAGGAAGTGAGGAAGGGAAAACTCAGGTCAAGATGCAAAATAAATGAATTAATTTAATTAAAAAAATAAAAATATAATTTATGAGTTATCACACAGACTCCTTTAATAACATCATTTTGTTAAAAAAACAATGCCTAATATTCTAAAGAATTCAGAGAAAACTAATTACATGTTGTATCATTTTCCATATATTTATATTTTGGAAATACTGATTGAATGCCTGAGCTGATTAATTGATAGGCTCTTATGTGTCCCTCAGTCTAGATTTGAACTTGCTGCATCACTGAAAATAATCTTGAAGTTTTGGTTTTACCTGTTCCTACCTACCATCATTTCAATTTTATGATGTGCTAGTAATTGAGTCTATAACTACTTGCATGCCAGGCATGCACATTCCCAACTGAGCTACAACTTCAGCCCATATTCAGAAATTTTAAATTTTACATATAAATTACTTTTTGAATTTGTTGACTTAGCCATGCCTTAACATGTTCATTTTTAGTTCTCATCTATGCAGATAATTGAAGATTCTTTCTGTAAAGTTACTATTTGTAATACCAATTTTTACTCTTTAAAAATTTTTTTTTCAACTAAAATTTTAAGTGATCATGAGAATTTGTTGACATTACATCTTTGCTAAAAGATGATATTGTAACTTTATAACTGAGAATGCAATTTTGGTTTAAAGATAGTTTTTTTTTTCCCTTTTATTTTATTTTACAATACCATTCAGTTCTACATATCAGCCACGGATTCCCTTGTTCTCCCCGCTCTTGTCCCCCTCCCCTTCTCCCCAGCCCACCCCCCATTCCCACCTCCTCCAGGGAAAAGCCTCCCCAGAGGACTGAGATCGACCTGATAGATTCAGTACAGGCAGGTCCAGTCCCCTCCTCCCAGATTGAGCCAAGCGTCCCTGCATAAGTCCCAGGTTTCAAACAGCCAACTCATGCAATGAGCACAGGACCTGGTACCACTGCCTAGATGCCTCCCAAACAGATCAAGTCAATCAACTGTCTCACCTATTCAGAGGGCGTGATCCAATTGGGGGCCCATCAGCCTTTGGTTCATAGTTCATGTGTTTCCATTCGTTTGGCTATTTGTCCCCGTGCTTTATCCAACCTTGGTTTCAACAATTCTCGCTCATATAAACCCTCCTCTTTCTCGCTAATTAGACTCCCATAGCTCCACCCGGGGTCTAGCCGTGGATCTCTGCATCCAGATTCCTCAGTCCTTGGATGGGGTTTCTGGCATGACTATTAGGGTGTTTGGCCATCCCATCACCAGAATAGGTCAGTTCGGGCTGTCTCTCAACCATTGGCAGCAGTCTCTTGTGAGGGTATCTTTGTGGATTTCTGTGGGCCTCTCTAGCACTTTGTTTCTTCCTTTTCTCATGTGGTCTTCATTTACCATGGTCTCCTATTTCTTGTTCTCTCTCTCTGTTCTTGATCCAGCTGGGATCTCCTGCTCCCACAGGCTCTCTTTCCCTCGACCCTCGCCCTTCATTACTCCCACTCATGTCCAGGTTGTTCATGTAGATCTCAGCCATTTCTCCATCATTGGGCGATCCCCGTGTCTTTCTTTGGTCCTGTTTTCCAGGTAGCCTCCCTGGTGATGTGAATAGCAGTCCAGTAATCCTTGTTCCACCTCTAGTATCCTCCTATGAGTGAGTACATACCATATTTGTCTTTCTGAGTCTGGGTTACCTTGGGATGATTTTTTTCTAGATCCATCCATTTGCCTGCAAACCTAGATGCCCTTCAACTGAAGAATGGATAAATAAATTGTGGCGCATATACACAATGGAATACTACTCAGCAGATAAAGATAGTTGTTTGAATTTGAAGATACCCATAGCTGTTTTCCCCCCAGAGACCTTGGTTACCCTTAGAGTGATCATAGGTGAAAGAGAGTCTTATACCACAAAGGTAGATTTAGGAAGGTCTTGATTCTTGGTGTGAGTGTGGTCCTTGTTATCCAAGTCAGCAATTCTTCCAAGTTCTCTCAAATTCTTATGGATGTGTTGGAGTAAAAATATTGAGGAAGAACTAAATTTTCTTTGAAGTTATCTTCTTTCTTCAGACAAAAATACCTTATGTTTTAAGGAAAAGACCACCCCACTCATGAACCTACCACAGCTGTGGTTGCCTGCCAAAGAGTTGCACAAAATAGAGCCCATCAGTATGCAAGTATTAAGGGCAGAGGGACCCATGAGCACTCACTCTTGCTTTCAGGAAAGGGAAAGTTTGTTTTCTATAATGACCCTAAAAGGGTAATTATGCTCTAGTCAAAGGTCTCAAACCTTTGATTATGGGCAGCACAAATTGACCACAGTGAGTTGTTACACAAAATGGACATGAAGTCACAGAAGAGTCTGAAGGGTGAGAATTCAATCTGGGAAGAAGTTAGAAAGAGGAATGGAGAATGAGCATGACCAAAATAACTTGTGTACATGGGTAAAATTCTCAAATTAAGAAAAATATGATAATTATAAGTTAAAACAAGACTAACAGAATCAAATGTAAATAACATTTCTCCTTCATAGTCTAAAAAGCAAATAGCAGCAATGTATAAAAATCTATTGTTTATGGATATCTCTTCGTTTTGTAGAGGCCTAACCTATCCCTGGAATTAGCAAAAATTACTTTATACAGTTGGCTTAAAATATTTTTAGAATATTTCCAAAATGAGAAGGTCTCCACATAGACTTGGAAATGAACTTCATTAAAAGATAAAATCACAGACATTCAAATTTATTTTAGTACTACCTTTAGTACTTTTTGTTGGTGCTTTGATGTTATTTCGGAAACTCTTCTAGGATTCAGAGCATCAATAAGCATAAAAATGATTCTGAGCTTTTAACTATGGAAAGATGCCTTCCAAATGTAATCTTGCTTGTGTCCACTAAAAACTGCATAAAAGAACAATCATTGCCAGGGAAGAAAAAGTACAAAAAATAAAATAAAAGAAAGAAAGAAGGCAACAATCAAATCTCTTAGTAGTTCACAATCCTATCATCTTATCTTCTGCATCAAAGATGAGCTAGCTTTCAGAGTAGTGTCGCCACAGGCAGGTGTGAAAAATTGTCTTCTCCAGGAACTTTGTAAAGAATCATGGTTGTTGACTCATTCTCTAAAAAAAAAAAAAAAAAAAAAAAAAACCACAAAAAAAGAATTATCACGATCATTTACCTCCCCACTCTAACAGTTTTATATGAACAACATGCCAAATTAGTTAAAATTTTTACCATGGAAGGAAGTAGTTTCTGCTCAATGTGTGAGAAGTGGGCATCATAGGAAAGGTGTTTGGACATTTCTAGATATGAAATGCTATGCAATCTGGCAGGTCTTTTCTTTCTTTCCTTGTTGTTGTTGTGGTGGTGGTAGTGGTTACTTACAATGTAGTTAACTCCTGTTTTACAAACTGGGAAGATTGCTTGATGTTTAATTTCTGCTATCAGCTTGGCTAGGTTGCCATCATCCTGTTATTTATTCAAATTGTAGCTGAAGTTTTCTCCAGTCTTGCCTGTCCCCCAGTCAGGACAAATCTCTCTCATCCACCAGTCCCACAGCCATTCAGACCCACGTGACTCATGGCTTACTGGTACTTTACATCCTGCTCTTCATTGTGGCGGCTGGCAGCATCTCCTCCACTCAGCCTCCCTGTTGCCCCAATTCTCCTCTCTGCTAGTCCCACCTATACTTCCTGATTGGCTATTGGCTATCAATCAATCATAGCAATACATTCGCAGCAGACAGAACATCCCACAGCAGCTAATCTTGGTATTGCTTATTGGAAGGCATTGCTGTCTAGTCAGAGGTTGCACTCTTTTCCAAAATGTCCGGCAACATGGAGACTCCCCCCCCCCACCCGACCCCCACAGTGAAATGTGCTGCTCTCTACCTGGCCTTATCTAGAGAATGTCCCTGGGCCTGAAAGACTGATCTTATCTGAAAGCTGTCTCTAAGCCAGATGCCTGATTCATCTTTAGCTTGATCCTTGGCACAGATTCCTGCTGTGAAGACTTGTGCTAGGAGCTCTGCTGTAGGACCTACAGCCACATAGTAAGCCTTATGATAGGAGCATGCCATTTAATGCAAATTATGGTTTGTCCCCCACTCCCCAATCCTATATATTCCTTATACTCTGTAATCAAGTTGAGCTGATTTACTGCAGTCTGTCTCCCAGATGGCTCTCTCCATCTTACCCACAGTGGTCCTTACCCTGTTCCCAGCTTCTGCTCCCTCCACTCTCGTGGACTAACTATCCCAAGGAAGAAGCAGGATCACAGTTGCTGTGAGGTGTAGGAAACTGTCCTTAACAATGTGATTGAGTCTCACTCATTCAGCTGAAAGCCTTTCGAGGAAAAAGTGAGGTATTTCTGGAGAAAAGGAAATTTATTTCAACTGGCATCACCTCTCACCAGTTTATACCCTGCTGGACTGCCTGACACATTCAGACTTATCATTCCCCACAAGCTCCTAACCCACCAATCACATAAGCCAGTTTTTGAAAACAAACATCAAACTTACTCTTTTGGAGGAGGGGATGGGAGGGTGGGGGAGTGGGGGAGGCATGAGAGGAGGAGCTGTGGTTGGTATGTAAAATGAATAAAAACATTTAAATTAAAACACACACACAGACGACTTTGATGAAGAGTGATAGTTACAACTCATTTGTGGGTTTAAGAATACATTTTAAGAATGTGGTTAGAAATTATACTGGTTTAGGAGTGGTACAGTTATAGGTTTGCCTCTAGGTGCCATGGTCTCACCAACCACAGGAAACTGCTTAGGTTTATAGCTCCAGACATGAATTCCCTCTTCTTGAGTAGGACTTGAGTCCAATTAAACAGCTGCTGGTTATTTGCAATTTATAAAGTCGTAGGAAAAAAATGAAAACCTCCTCAAATAAGGAGAGACACACCAATATAGATACAAGAAGAACACAGGACCACCATATAGACATGGCCAGAAAATAAACTCTCCATGATATTGTGCAGTCAAAACACTAACAAATGGAACAAAGAAAAGAAAAATCATATCACATAGAAAGGAAAACCCATCAGAATAACAGCTGATTTCTCAATGGAAACTTTAAAACCCAGAGGAGTGCAGGTGTCATGAGAAGCAGAGCAGATGGCTAGAGCTAGAAGCCCGGAGAAAAGAACCTTGAGTATGTCCCAAGCCTGCTGAGACTCAGTCACTTGCTGGTTTTAAGCATAAAACTTAATTACTAGTATAGGAACCACTGATTTTTATCTGTTAGTTGCATAGCACCATTATAGAAATTGCTAACTAATATAAAACAACAATTTATTCACACAGTTTTATTATAGGCTATAACAAAATTAAAAAAAATTGTTATAATTCATCAACTGTGCTAAAGTAACAACACCTCAAGCAAGGGGAAGTAGGAAGATTTTAAAATTATAAGAAAAAGAATTAGAAAAGTTTTTTTCAATTATTATAATAAAATACTGAGAAAGATTCTTCATTTGTCTAACAACTTTCTAACCTTGAAGAAAGATTTCTTGTTTTTGCAAAATGTTTTCTATTTTGGCTTGTTTCAAGCCTAGTTGAAAACAACTTCATGGAAGGAAAAAAAAACACACACACTAAAGCAGTAGATCTGTAGGGAAGATTAAATGGGTAGGGGAAGAATTGTATCAAAACAATTATATTGGTGAGGTAACCCAGGGCCAGAAAGACAAACACTGCACCTTCTCTGTCAGCTGAAGTGCCTATCTCCAAGACATCAAATGTTCGTATATGACATGGAGTAACCACAAAACCCAGGGAAGTATGAAGGTGCCATGGGTATCAGGGGGGAGGCTTGAGAGGGAAATAGCAGGATAAAGATGATTTAAATTGGAAAATAGAAAATGAGGGAGAGGAGTACAAGCAGACATGTGGGGGGAACATCAATACAGAAGAAGGAGGGACAAGCAACACCAAGGTTGTTTGACAAAGCCTCAAAGAATTATATTGCATATATTTGCCTAAAATTAGGCACAATTTGTGTGTGTGTGTGTGTGTGTGTGAGAGAGAGAGAGAGAGAGAGAGAGAGAGAGAGAGAGAGAGAGAGAGAGAGAGAGAGAGAGAGAGGAAGTTATCACACTTAGGCTGCCCATAAGAACCATAAACTAACAAAAACCCTGGTACCAAGCACAAGAAACTTCCTTTTGAATGGTTAGGCAGGATACTGCAAGTGACTCCCGAAAGAGTACAGACTACTGATGTTACCCTGAGTTGCCTCTCAGGTCTTGAGGATAGTTCCCTGTTACTAAAGAGACTACACATGTAGAACACAAGACTCTGGGTGGTTTCAACTGGATCAAATTGAAAGCTGCCTTCCTGCTGTGTAGTTTCCATGGTACCAGAAAATATTATGAAAGCTACCAATGGATACAGTCACTTACAAGTTCTACCAAACCACAGTGCTTATGAACAAAAAGAATGGGCAATATGGCGTGATATGCATACAAGTATAAGAAATGGCGCTCATATGATGGGTGGTAAACAAACAGTTGTCTAATTGGACTTAAGGCTCACTCAACAGAAGGTGAAATCACTACTACTACTGGAAACCTAGCTAGCTTCCCAGAGCTGGTGAAGTCATGGGCCTCAGAAAAGAATCTCCTACCACCACTTTGCTAGACCAGCATACATTCAAAATTTTATTTTTACACCCATAGATAAATGTAACTATCATCACTCATCAAAGAAGTCTCTCTTTACCACAAATAGAAACTTCACAGATGATCACAACTAGACAGGACACAGAGATTAAAAGATTGTGGAGAAACCAGCCTCAATAAGTATATCTACATCCCAGCTCAGCATCTGTGGCTTAAGAAACATCATAAAAGAGAAGATGGAAAAATCATAAAAGCCAGAATACCAGAAAGTCTGCTGTGAAGCAGTCTCTCCTAGAAATGGCTGCATAAAGAAACCAGGAACAATGGCAATATCAGTGGACATGCTAATGTGGAAGGGGACAACATTTTTCATAGAGTCACACCCTAAGATAAGGAACTAGAGGCAATTTATGACTGCTGGGAGGATAACCTGCCTCTCCCTGTCATGAGCTCTTGTATTGGCTATTGACTACAGATTGATTAACCTTGAAACCACATACACACAAGCAACAAAAATTAGTCTTATAAGTTGTATTTATATATTTGTGCACACAAACATATATACATACATATGTATATAACAATGATAATCAAGGAAAAGGAGTCTATCAACTTGACTGAAGTGACATGGAAGGCTTGAAGGAAGGTTACTGGGATGGGGTAGCAGGAATAAAGGGAATAAGAAAAATATTGCACTTCTACTTCAATTGAAACATGTTGTAAACAAGCATGTGAAAAATGAATATTAATTGTGGCGATCCTGATGAATATTCATGAATGCAAATAAATTGGAGTGCCATGCTAAACTAACTTTAAGACATTTGATGTTCATTATCATTTTGTAAAAACAAAAATCCCATTTTAATAATTATTCTCCTTTTATTATTAAGAAAAGGTAAAATGTCTTGCTAAAAATGTTAACAATGTTTACCATGTAAACATTCTCTGAATCTTCTATTTAATATGACTAGTAGTCAAATGAAAAAATATTTAACTGTGTTATAATTGATAATCTTATTTTCCATTGTTATTTTAAATCTAAGTATCTGGGCTACTTTATTAAAAATCAGTACTGTACACATACAAAGAGATGGGGAGTAAAGTTTGACCTAAAGATTCCATTAAGTAGCATTTAAAAATAAGAATCTAATTCTTCTCCTTTTATATCAAGAACAAAAGAAAAAATAATCTGCCTATTAAAGTCAATTACACCCCCCAAATTACTGTCCACTTATTTGCAGAAAAGGTATTTTTGAACGAATACTGATAACATCTTTATTTAAATAGAACCTGATCCAAGTAACTTAAAGTGTAAAAGAAAAAGAAAATTAAATTTCATAAACTTCAAAATAGGGTATAGTTTTAAACAAAACTAAGGATATCTGAAAAGGCATATCGAAACCTACTATTTTATAAGCTAACTAGAAAATATCACTTTAAAAATGATTAAAAATATGGAGGTATACTGTAAGATTGAATAATTAAAGCTCCCTCAAAACCATATGTAGCACAAATCTTAAAAGGTCTTATTAATAAAATCAAACCTGAAGCCAGGTATTTGGGTGAACACTGGAAGGTGAGAGAAGCAGAACAAACCATAGCCACCTCACCTTGCCAATTCCTCAGCTGATTCTCTTTCCTCAGACTGGAAGACTCTGAGTTATCATCCAAATGGATCTCAGCTGAACTGCTGCTCAAAGCCTAAAAGCTTAACCAGACTCTAGTTCCTGGTCCTCACACCTTATCTACCTTTCTGCCTCCTGCCATTACTTCCTGGGATTAAAGGCATGTGTCACCATGTCTTGCTGTTTCCAGTGTGGCTTTGAACTCACCAAGATCCGGATGGATCTCTGCCTTTGGAATGCGAGGATCAAAGGTGTGTGTGCCACCATTTTCTGGCCTCTATGTCTGTCTAGTGGCTGTTCTGTTCTCTGACCCCAGATAAATTTATTAGGGTGCACAGTATTTTGGGGAACATAATATCACCACAACCATATATTTTTAAAGAAAAAATCTAAAGTCAAATATAGGATGTCTCACTATGAGTTGTCGGATAAGGAAGCCCATAGATTCTGAGAACCTATTGTTAAAGGATACTGTAATTGCTCTTGGTTGCCCCCTAGAACTATATTGTAAAACTCTGTTCCTGAAAACAGAACACAATTTGAATCCAGTAAACAAAATCTAGCATAAACAGAGCTACGATCATCTTCCTACTGGCTAGTATTCATTAATGCCTTAAGTTGCTATGATGGCTATTGGGGAGAAAAGACATCAACGGTCTAACTCCCCTTTGACTCTGTGGCTGGTCTATTAGTTACATTCCTGTTGATGTGATAAAACACCATGATCCAGGCAACTTAGAAAAGGAAGAGTTTATCTGTGCCTTTTGTTCCAGAGGAATAAGAATCCTTCATGACTGGAAGTCAACACAGGTGCTACAGACAGCAGCTTGAGAAGGATGCTTAGAACTCACAGCCTTCACCAAAATCGTGAAGCAGAGAGGAAACTAGAAGTCTGCCAACCTTTTTACTTTTAAAACGTGACTCTAGTGACATACTACCTCCAACAAGGCCACACCTCATAAACCTCCCCAAATCAGTGCCCAATGCCAATTAGAGACCAAGTGTTCAAATATATGAGCCTATGCAAGATATCCTCATTCAAATCACTACAGCTGGATAGGTCATATGACAGCCTATAGTTTTCATTTTGTTGAATGAACCTGTGGTCAACTGTCTTATAATTATTTAGATGTACACCAAACAATTAGTACTGCTCTCAGCCTTGGACAGGAATTGTCTTTTTGCAAAGAATGATAGCAAAACTGGGGACTAATATTTGACCAAAGTGGTGAGAATAAGTAACTGTTGGACTATCATCTCTAAACAGGATGTCTATATCTATTATTACTTCCAAGGTCCAGAGAACCTTGAGGAAGACAAAGTGGAAAGATTGTAAGAGATCAAAGGATGGGAAGAAATGCTATGGAATGTTATCTTATAGACACAACATGGTCGTTGAAATGATGAACACATAGCAGTGTGCACTGAAATGTAAGTGGTGAGGGGACTAGTCTGGAGGAAGAGGGTTATCTGGAGTGTGAGTGGGGTGAGATTGGTGAGGGTGAATACACTCACAATACATTGTGTACATTTATGAAATCCTAAAAAAGAGTAGAAGAAAAAAAGGTGTAAATGTAAAAACCAACCAAAATTTAGAAAATATTATAAAATATAACAGCAAATCACTTAATATATTAAGAACAAGGAGGGGCTGTAGCTCTGGCTCATTGCTATAAGCACTGTCTATTCCTTCAGAGGGCCCAAGTTCCATCACAGCACCCACATGGCAGATAACAACTGTCTGTAACTCCAGTCTCAAAGGACCCAATGCCCTCTTCTGGCTCCCATGGATACCAGGAACAGAGATCGTGCACAGACATATATGCAGACAAAACTCCCATACACATAAAAATAATAGAACGTATATTTTTAATTTAAAAGAACAAAGTACAAAGGAAAATTACAAAGCAAGTTCTGGAGGAGTAGTGTAATAGGTCTGTGCATTCTGAGAGCACTGGGATCTTATGCCTTTGAAATTTGACCAGAGCTCTGTCATGCTCTAATACTCGGTAGGGCACTAGAATGATTGGAGCAAATATTAAGTCAGACAGTTCTGGAGAGTCTCTATTTAGCAACAGCTGTATGACTTGCACAAACATAATATTGTAGAACAGGATTGATAGTGAAACACCACATAATCTTTTGGTCATGGGGCACTGTTACATAAATGCATCTGTGTTGGTCATTTCAAGACTGCCAGCAATAGTTTATTAGATTAAAATAAAGGGGTGGGAGTCAAAACTACACTGTGTGTTACTAGAATGATCTCTTGTAGTTCATCAGATGTGTGAGTGAGAAGCATCCATCCATCCATTAAAGCCCATTTGTATTTTCTGACGAAACAGAAAGGAAGGCTTGCAGAACTACACAGCTAGGTGGTTATTTTCAATAAAGTTTCATGTGAAAAATGACCTGTGTTGATGTCAAATCACAGAAGAAAACAATTTTACAATCTTCTCAAAATTAGTGTGTGTGTGTGTGTGTGTGTGTGTGTGTGTGTGTGTGTGTGTGAATGTGTGTGTCCCCCTATATGTGCTTACATTAATTCTTTGAGATGGTAAATAAAATAAGATTAGTCCCAAAAAAAATTTTGTCTTCTTTATAATCAATATTATCCTTGACCCATTTTCATGTACCTTTCCCCAGTATATAAAATGTTTTCTTTTTTTCACATCTTATTTCTCACAATTGGAAGACACTGTCTCTAACATCCTTAGAGGACAAAAGTGAGATGGACAGAAACAAAGACAAGGGGAGAAAGAATGGCAAGAACCCCATAAGAAGAAATATCCCAGGTATTGCATAAGGTGATACTTTGTTTTGCCCTATTCTGAAGTATTTACTTTTGTATTGCATTGTATTTATTATATTATATTTTTGTCTCTTGGGAGCCGATTTTCTTTTTAATGGGACAGAAAGGGAATTAATCCAGAAAAGAGGGGAGGTGGAGAAGAACTGAGAGGACTAGAGGGAGAAGAAATTGTAAGCAGCATATATTACGTGAGAAAAAAAATCTATTTTCAATAAAAGAGAAATAGATTTCACTGTTAAAAGGGTTAAGGTAGTGTAGAAAACAAGGAAGCTAGAGATCAATCGGGGTTATTTTTTCCAAAACCCAGTAGAATACAGTTTTTCTTCCAGCTATAGTCAGAAGAAAGCATTGTTGCTGTGGAGTCATTCTCTTATACACCGTAAAGGTTTGTCATTCAAATTGGTCTAATAAAATGCTGATTGACTAGTAGCCAGACAGGAAGCATAGGCAGAGTGACCAGACTAGAACTGCAGAAAGAGAAAGGGTGGAGTCAGGTGTCATCAACCAGACACAGACAGAGTAAGCAAGATGAGAATCCTTGCTGAGAATTTTTACCAAGGCATGTGGCTAAGGATAGGTAAGAATTATGGGTTAATTTAAGCATATGAGATATTTAGTAATAAGCCTGAGTTATTGGCCAAGCATTTATTTTTCTCCAGTGGGCTCTGTTGGCTGGCAGTGGGCAGAGGCAAGGATGCTTTAAGAAATAGTTTCCTGAAGCAGTTTAGTAGCTGAAACCACATGGCTCT
Organism: Peromyscus leucopus; assembly: GCF_004664715.2. Classification (NCBI taxonomy): domain Eukaryota; kingdom Metazoa; phylum Chordata; class Mammalia; order Rodentia; family Cricetidae; genus Peromyscus; species Peromyscus leucopus. Next base: position 35,018,304 of record NC_051075.1, on the reverse strand, counting down.
TTCAAGAGGTCCTGTTGCCAAACACATATATGGTATTTATGAGCATCTGATGGCATGTTACATGGTAGTACCATGGACCAAAAACCTCTCCAGAGTTGGAGGCCATACGTGTGGATCCTGTCAGTACCTCTACCAGGAAGCTAGACTCTCAGGAAGTCAAGGAATGTGGTGGAGCCAGGTGCTTTAATCCTAGCAAATTACACACTTACATGGTCAGAAAAAGATAGAGATATGCATTAAAGACAGATCCAGACAAGAACAAAAAAACAAAACACAAACCCTCTAAACAGTTCACAATGTGTTTAAAAGTATACTTAGGCTTTCAAGAGTGAAGAGAAGGTATAAATAGTCATAAAAAAGAAATACATAGTTTTAAAATAAAGTACTTAAAAGGGAGTAAAGTAATACTTTAAACAAAGCCATGTAAATATGGAAAATACACAGAAAGTTTGTATATTGTATGTTATTTGTTGTCTTTGAATTGTTTGACTACTGAGGAAGGAGCAACAGCTGCTAAGAGACACTGATTATAAATGTTACTGGATTAATACAACTTATATATTTTGAAAGTGCCTTGACTTTAAAATTTAAGTCAGAAGATATATTACTTTGAATAAAAGGTTATGCTCTTATTTTGACAGAAAATGAGAGGCTGTGGATTCCTTATATGTTAAGAAAAATCATATTTGATTGAAGAAGATCCCCTGAAAAATCTTCAATGGGAAGAAATGGCCCAGATGTTCCTATGTTCCAGAGCACCTCTGTTGCAGTTTTCTTGGAGTTCTGTATGTAGAAAGGCTTCTAGACTGCTGGCTGAGATGATGAAGCCACACAGACTACTCCAATCAAGACTTAACCATAATCCTAAATTTTCTCATGGTCCCCATAAGATTAAAAGAACACCCAATCAGCAGGAAGTAGCCTAGAAAAGTACTCCCACATTCCCCAAAAAATAGATTGTAGATGTTTATCTTTGTTTAGGGGGTTTGGTTACAAATTGTTGTTGATCATAGTCAATCTCTTTCTAAAAGAAGAAAGGGGGATATGATATAGAAATGATGAGAAAAAGGGTAGATTATTAAATCTACTTTAATCCAAAAAACAGCTCTTAATCTTATGTATTTTGCATCAGTATGAATTTTGGTTTATTGAAAGAAATTTAAAGTTTATTTTATTATAATGAATGTATATTTCTATTCTTTTTTAGAGTATTATGTTTATGCAGCTCATTTAAAAATATAATATATAATTAAGAAATATGGTTTAATAGTCATCTATAATAGCAAACTTATAGTAATGTTAGGTATGTTTTCAAGGTAATACAGAAATATATTTCAGGTGGATAGGCAATCTCAAACACTTCAAAGACCTATAGAATATGGCATTTAAAATGTTTTAAGAACTTAGACTTTTCATGAAAAGGAGACATGTCTTCTCCTGGCAGCACCAATTACTTCAAAGAGAATGATGGGCATCAAAGAAACTCTATGTGGAGTTTGTTTTCTTTATGTCAGAAGCTAGACATGTGGGCAAAGAAATTGTCCTTTGCCTTGACTGCTGACAGTATTCTGTCCAAATTGGACAAGCAGGACACAAAAGAAAGTTACTGCAGAACTTTGTCAAGACAAGGTGGGTCAGTCCTTCAAAGATCCTGCTTCACAGATAAGTCTGTCAGATATGCTAGGCTTGTAGACCAAAAATAGATGCCCCAACATTGCAGAGGAAGTTTGGATGACTGTCCAGGTAGTCTGATGTCCCTGTCATTGGTAACATTACATCCTTCTGGAGTCTTTGATGGAATCTAAGACTAGATAGTTATAGTTATATTTTAATTATAATAAAAGATAAATTAGATACAAAACTTTAGACTCACTAAGATAAGATAGATAATAAGTATTTTCGCTATCCTTGCCAAATGCAGATGTATTATGTAGTTTCACTGTAATTCTTACTTAATAACTGTTTTTGTTGTGTATAGTCTTAATATGTTAAAGTTAAAATCTTCCTTTTTAATTACACTGTAAAGATTTGTCACTCAAATTGGTTTAATAAAATGCTGATTGGGCAGTAGCCAGGCAGGTAGTATAGGTGGGGTGACCAGAGGTCTCCTCCACTGCTGGTGGGAATGCAAGCTTGTACAACCACTTTGGAAATCAATATGGCGCTTTCTTAGAAAATTGGGAATCAATCTCCCCCAAGATCCAGCTATACCACTCTTGGGCATATAACCAAGAAATGCTCAATCATACCACAAGAGCACTTGCTCAGCTATGTTCATATCAGCATTGTTTGTAATAGCCAAAACCTGGAAACAACCTAGATGCCCTTCAACTGAAGAATGGATAAATAAATTGTGGCACATATACACAATGGAATACTACTCAGCAGAGAAAAACAATGACATCATGAGGTTTGCAGGCAAATGGATGGATCTAGAAAAAATCATCCTGAGTGAGGTAACCCAGACTCAGAAAGACAAATATGGTATGTACTCACTCATAGGAAGATGCTAAATGTGGAACAAGGATGACTGGACTGCTACTCACATCACATCACCAGTGAGGCTAACTGGAAAACGGGACCCCAAGAAAGACACGGAGAAATGGATGAGATCTACATGAACAGCCTGGACATGAGTGGGAGCAATGAAGGGCAAGGGTCGAGGGAAAGAGAGCGGGAGATCCTAGCTGGATCAAGAAAAGAGGGAGAACAATGAATAGGAGACCATGGTAAATGAAGACCACATGAGAAAAGGAAGAAACAAAGAGCTAAAGAGGCCCACAAAAATCCACAAAGTACCCCCACAAAGGACTGCTGGCAATGGTCGAGAGACAGCTGGGACTGACCTACTCTGGTGATGGGATGGCCAAACACCCTAAAAGTTGTGCCAGAAACCCCATCCAAGGACTGAGGAATCTGGATGCAGACATCCATGGCTAGGCCCCTGGTGGAGCGCTGGGAGTCTAATTAGTGAGAAAGAGGAGGGTTTATATGAGCGAGAATTGTTGAAACCCAGGTTGGATAAAGCACAGGGACAAATAACCAAATGGATGGAAACACATGAACTATGAACCAAAGGCTGAGGGGCCCCCAACTGGATCAGGCCCTCTGAATAGGTGAGACAGTCGATTGGCTTGATCTGTTTGGGAGGCATCTAGGCAGTGGTACCAGGTCCTGGGCTCATTGCATGAGTTAGCTGTTTGAAACCTGGGACTTATGCAGGGACACTTGGCTCAATCTGGGAGGAGAGGACTGGACCTGCCTGGACTGAGTCTATCAGGTCGATCCCAGTCCCCGGGGGAGACCTTGATCTGGAGGAATTAGGAATGGGGGGGTGGACTGGGGGGAAGGGGATGGGGCAGGAAGGGAGAGAGCAAGGGAATCTGTGGCTATTATGTAGAACTGAATAGTATTGTAAAATAAATAAAAAAAAACATGAAAAAAAGATTTTAAATGTAACACACAATTATTTAGTGTTCTTCGTTTCTTTTTACTCTTTTAAGTGTGATTCTGAAATTTTTAGGTGTTAGATGGGACTCATATTTATTTCTTGCCTTATCTTTCCACAGCAGAGTGTAGGTTTTGACAAACAGAATCAGAGACCTCTGAACAATTTTATCAGATCAAAGTGACTAATAATGCATGACCTCCCTAAGACAGAACAATTCAATATGTGATTTAGAAAACATAAATTTATTTCTGCAACAAAAAATACATACCTACAAATGTGCTTCTATCCATACAATCATACAATTTTAAAACAGTATCATGAAATTCAGTGAGAATACTGAATTTGGTATATACTATATACACTATAGGAGTTGTTCATTGTATGATAGACTCTTACTTCTTCTGCTATGCATATCCCTCTGTAGTATTTCTTTTGCAGAAGATTACTACAGCCTAAATTCACTTTCAATCAAATGTGTTAGAAATTCTAAAGTCAATTATTTTATTACAAGGAAAAGAGTACATCTTGACAGCATCTTAAACCATTCACAATTAGACTTATTTGTTAGAAGTAATTCCTTTGGACTATGAAATCATTTCTTTTTACTGAACTCAATTGAATCCTTCTGAATTTTTGGCTATTCACCATTTTTAAATGAATTAAATACTCAAGCCAGTTTTACATATTAAACCATTCTTTAAAAATTCTCATTTATTTTTCTCAACTAAAAGCAATTTACTACTTATATAACTTATTCAGTGGTTAAAAAAACAATGAAAATACAAACTAATTTTAAATGTTTATTGGCAAATCTTATGATGACTCTATTTAGTCTAAGATTGTACATTTTGCTACCAGTTTGTAAATGATTTCATTTAACTTCACCAATATAAATGTTACTGCAAGAAGATATGATTTTGGTGATGTTTGCATTGCAGTGCTTACTCTTATTGTGTGAATCACAAAATTCTTAGGTAACTTTAGCAATAAAAATACATTGAAATATCATCTTCTAATCTCAAAATCTTATCATTATCATTGAAATGTTTAATCATGATTTTGTTAGCAATAATAGATGTTTCATTCATTGATCTGAAGCATTTCTTTACATCCTTGTAATATCCTGTAATGATACAAGTTACTAAAGCACCTAGAAGTGTTTCTAATGGTTAATTTATTTCTATTTCTGTTTATATGTCCATGGTCTATTTGTGTGTATGAGCATATGTGTACAGGTTTTTACAGAAGCCAGAAGAAGGCAGAGTTACAGGCATCTGTTAACCATCTAATGTGGGTGCTGGGTACTGAACTCTGGCCCTCTGCAAGAGCTACATGAATCCTTAACCACTGATGCATCCCTTTCCCATGTCTTTGACCTAGTTTTGCTGACTCCGAACATTCTGTGTAGATCTGTCACAGCTGGAGGCCAAGCAGCTACAGTTGTAAAACTAAAATGTTTTGCCATGGAATATATTTAAGTCATTTGAGGATGTACAATACTCTCTTCACATTCATTTTCACTACTTTTGAAGGTAGCAATTGTTTATTTTTTAACCCTTATTAACCTATAAATGTGTCCCTAAAATTAAGGCAATAATAATCCATCTTCACACAATGACATCCATTATTTAAAAAATTGGTTTGACTTCATTTTTCTGTGCTGCTGATTTTGAAATTTTTACAGTTTCATCATATATGTTCAATATGGTATGTTTTTTTTTAATTTGGACATCTGTCTGACATAAAAATCATAACCTTTAGTGCTACTGTAAAGATTTTCTTTAACTTTTCATCTACTTACATTGTACTTACTGCTTTGTGCTCACCAGTATACTCCATATTACACAAACACTTTTCCCCAGAAGGCCAAGTGCCATGAAGCCCACTTGTAATCTTGTAATATAGGATTAAAAAGGAGAGACATGAAATTTATTAATTTGAGGCCTACTACATAGCAAGACCCTCACATTTTTCTTTTGTCAAGATAATTTATGTAAACATCCTATATGTATTTTAAAGAATGCATATTTTTACAAAGTTTTATAGCTACACACATCAGTGCATTTACACCTTTTATAGCATCAGGCAGATAATAGTCAATAACTCTCTGCTACCTATTACTTTATCTAGCGGCCTTTCAGTTTCAGAAAAGCATCTTATAACCTTCCACTTGGAATGTGGAATTATAAGCTGTTCATTATAGCTATGGTTTTTCATATGTTATAATTTTATTCACTTCCTTCCTTGATAGTTTCATATATACACATAATGGATTCTGGCTTCTCTCATCCCCCACTCTCTTGTGTCTTTCCTACTCCCGTCTCTAGTCAGACATGCACCTGATTTCATTTCCAGAGCCTCTGGAGATAGAGTTACAGGCAGTCATGAGCTACAAGATGTTGATGCTGAGAACTGAACCCAAGTTGTGAGCGAGATCATTGTATATTCTTAACCCTTGACCCTTCTCTAGGCCCAGATATTATCTTCAATATTCCATTTCCATGAGTCTTATAATGTATTACTCCATTTCATGGGAAATAAAGAGAAGTTTATTTCTTTCATTAGGATATATTTAAAACAGTCTGGTGACCACAATACAGTCTCCAAACTTTTCATGCATATTTAATAGAAATAGCATATCCTTGCTAAATTAATTAACATGCTTCCTGGTAAAATGTGCATTCAGTCTCACTAGTTTTATGTTAGATTAAAACATGTGAAAGCAGATTGAAAACATGAGAATCTGTCCAGATGCTAGAAAAAATAACCTTAAGTAATCAATGTAGTGTATTTGATACGTTTTTCTTATATTTGACACTTTAAAATAAGAACTTGAAAAATTATAATATGCATATAAGGAATTAGCATAACGATGACATATGTAAGTGCGTATGGATACAGATATGCTGCAGTGGTGATTCAGTCACAAGTAGCAAAGTCATTATATCTAATTAGCTCAAACTCTTTCAAGAAGCATTTTCAATGAATTTCAAAGGACACTTGAAGTATGTTTCGGTGCCAGGTGAGAGCAGTAAGGTAATAATAATAAGTAGTAAAAATAGTAATCAGATTTTGCTGTATGTGTGACAAACCGCTGTAGCCTGAAGTCACATTTGCCTCTCATCTTACTGATCAGTGTCCATGCACAATCATTGAGTCATCCCTGTCATACTGCAATCACTTTAACCGCATCAGGCATTTTTAAGACTTCAAACCCCCCAAAAAAAATTTACAAAAAATCCGCGTCTCCCCCGCCAGAGACTTTAGTGTGTGCTCCAGGCTCGGAACACACATTTAAAAAATCTAAAAAATCCTTTGAAACCCCCCCCAAAAAAAATTTACAAAAAAAAAAAAAAAAAGACTTCAATCATTGAAAGCAAGCCTTCCTCACAAAAGTATAATGCTGGTAAAAGTCTCAGCCAAACCATGCCAGTGAACCTCCTTTATCCTTCTCATGTGAAATTGATAATTTCAAATTCATTTGTATTATAACGTGTAATCGGTGCTTTACTTTCCACACATTATAAGATATAATTATTACTAGCGAATGCTATAGTGACCTCAGTAAATATGCTTAACATAAAAATGATTCATATAAATTATCCTTAGGAAACACAAATAAGAAGAAATCATTGACACTCCTGGAGCCTATCTGTGTTTTTACTTCAGATAGAGGGAAACAACAGTGGCCCACCCTTAATGTTGGCAAAAATGAGTTAAAACACTAATTCAATATATACAAAAAGCAGAAGAAACTATCAAAGGATGAAAAATTACATCTCAGGAGTTTAAATGATTCTACGAAGTTCATAGTGAAAGTGAAGTTTATTGAGTATGACTTGATCACTATGCCTTAAGTTCTACACTGATGCGTAACAAACTTTGCCTTTAAGAATCATTGTGTGTGTGTGTGTGTGTGTGTGTGTGTGTGTGTGTGTGAAACAAAATGATATGGTGTTTCTTATCCGAGAATATCAAAATGATTCTGGCAACCGTGTTTAGGGAGCCTATTACTGTGATTGCTGTTGTTTGATAGCTCTGCTCCATTTAGTTAGTGTCATCCCACTCAACTAATACTATTTTGGGGTCTGAAGTTTTTGGCTAAACTGAATTCTTTGCGTTTCTAATGATACTATGGAATAACTGGCATTTGCACACTTCCTATAAACTATATGCTATGTTCTATAGACTAGTGTGATACATTTTAAAAACAGGCAAAACATTGATAGTTATAGTGATTCCCAAAGAATTGAAATATTGAATTCCCTTAAACAGAGGAGTTGAGCAGTTGTACCATGAAGGGAATATTATTTTAATTTTTTATATTTATTTTTATTTATGAGCATGAATATTTTATCTACATGAATGTATGTGAACCATGTTGTAGCTGGAGAGCTTCTCTCCAGGTCCCACCAAGCCCCGGCAGTCCCACAGCCCACTTATAAAATAAACACACAGACACTTATATTATTTACAAACTGTATGGCCGAGGCAGGCTTCTTCTTAACTGTTCTTATATCTTAAATTAACTCATTTCTATAAATCTATACCTTGCCACATGGCTCGTGGCTTATTGACATCTTCACATGCTGCTTGTCATGGCAGCAGCTGGCAGTGTCTCCCCCACTCAGCCTTCTACTTCCCAGAATTCTCCTCTCTCCTTATCTGTAGATATCGCTCTGTATAAATAAAACCCTGATTGGTCAGTAGCCAGACAGGAAGTATAGGCAGGACTAACAGAGAGGAAAAAGAAAAGGAGAGGACAGCAGGGGGAGGAGACACCAGCTGCTGTTCAGGGAATATCATGTAAGGACAACAGGTAAAGCCATAGAACACGTGGCAACATATAGATTAACAGCAATGGGCTGAGTATAAGAGTAAGAGCTAGACAATGGTAGGCCTGAGCTAATGGCCGAGCAGTTAAAATAATATAAGAGTCGATGTGTTTATTTTATAGGTAGGCTCCGGGACTGGCAGGGCTTGGCGGGAGCTGGAGGGAAATTCTCCAGCTACACCATGTACATACCTTTGAGGTCAGAGGAGGGCATCAGATCCACTGTAACTCTGAGATAGGAATGATTCTGAAAAAGAGATAGCATGTGGGTGCTGGGAATGGTACCAGGGTCCTCTTCAAGAGTAAAAAAATGCTCTAAACCATATGCTAAACCACTGAGCAATCTTTCTAGCTCCCATGATGAAAACATCTTAAGAATATTGATAGTTCTCTAATTAAAATATAAGAAAAGTCCAATTTCTGAAGTCTCATCAAAAGTGTCAGTATACATAGTAGCCACTTTTTAGTAGACTCTTGTTTATCAGTGTTTTGCTTTTGTAGATCAGATTTCTTTGGAATATTCCTGTATCTCCTCTTCCATTTATATTAATGCCATTTAAGAACAGTGTTTGTGATAGGATCATTTAGAGAGTGACTCATCTCTCTCTAATCTCCTGGAACTTTATACCTCTTAACTTCTGTGCATATTTCTTCTCACCCTCAAAGAGCCAATTTCCTCAAACAAGCCTATTCATTAATTCCTGATTTACACTTGAGATTTTAAACACTTGCTTCTGTGATGATTTATACAACTTTTAAGCACTCATTAGCCTGAGCAGATCTTCTTCTCATAACTTTTTCCCCCAATCATAGCTCCTTAAATTTCCAAACAGAGAGTAATCTTCAGTGTGAAGGAACAAGAGACATGATTCCTGCCTGATGCTTTTGTTGGTAGTCTGGCACATGAAGTTCTCCATGTTTTTCTTATCTTAAAAAAATAGATCTATAGAGAGACACAACCAGATATTAGGCATAGTGTAAAAGAGCTTGGAACACTCCACCCTAAATAGGATGTCTCCATCAAACAACCCAGACCCACCCAAGGGCTCAGGGAACCCAGCAGAAGAAGCAACAGAAAGAGTATAAAACTAGGAGGGATGGGGGACACCAAGAAACAAGGCCCTGTAAATCAATCTGAACAAAACTCATATGAACTCACAGAGACTGAGGCAGCAGGCACCGAGATTACAAAGATCTGCACCAGATCCTCTGTGCTTTATTTCATGGCTTCCTCATAAGTATTTTTATGGGACTCCTGCACATGTGAACGAGTGGATCTCTGACTCTTGTGCCTTCTTCAGGGCTCTTTTCCTTTGTTTACCTGTTTTGTTTAATTCCAATGTGTTCCCTTTTGTTTCATCTTATATCATGTTTTATTTTATTCTATCATTATCCCTTAGAAGCCTGTTTGTTTCGTAATGGGAAACAAAAAGGGGGTGGATCCAGAAGGGATGGGAGGTGGGGAGGAGCTATGAGGAGTAGAGGGAGGGGAAACCATAAAAGATTATATATTGTAAGAAAAAGTATTTTTAATAAAAGGAAAAATATTTAGGAGATCTAATTCTACTTTTAGTGAAAATAAAAGATAAAAGCGTTTCTTTCTCAGGCATGTGGGTGTAAGTGCCCTGTGTGAATGAGTTTGGATTGTCTGGGAAAACCAGTTCGTCTTCTTCTCCATGTTCTCTTTGCTCAGTTATGTCTTCACAAACTCAGTAGTTCAGTGATCTGTCAAACCCACTGTGTAGAATAATTATAGGAATACTAAAGGAATAAGATTCACAGAATTATTTATTTTCCTCATTCTTAATGAGTGTTGACTTAAGTTTGCATATCTCCATGTCAGTGATAGAACTCCACATGATTGTTTTTGTCAATTCTAAACATTCAAAAGAGTCTTAGATTCAGTAGCCAGTAATAATTTGACATCTAAAAATCTTATGGTCAAACAAAATTAGTCTATCTATCTATCTATCTATCTATCTATCTATCTATCTATCTATCTATCTCCTTCTTTCCTTCTCTTCCTCCCTCCCTCCTTACATTTCTCTCTTTGGCTCTCCTCTCTCCCTTTCTCTCTCTCCACTCCCTTATCCAAGCTGTTTTCAAAGTCTCATAATTCTTGAATCTTAGAATCATAAAAGTTGTGCCTACCTACCATTATTATTTTGGGGATGCATTATAGATAATTATTATTCAAATAACACATATATTAAGAGTTATTATAAGAAAAAATCAAGTGATAAGTAGAAATTAAAAAAATAAAGACACACTGATTTTGAAAGATAATAGGAGACACTAGCTAAGAAGAAGTTTGAATGTGAATAGATTTGTCAAAAGTGAGATAGACAGAATTGAATTTAATTTAGAAATTAAGGATATTATCAAATTACTTAATCAAGGCTTGGAATCCTTAATATTTAAATTCACAGAAGAAAACATGAATAGCCTTTTAAAAATTAAATTTATACTTATAATTATCAATATCTAATGTAAGAAAATAAAAAACAAAACATTCTAAAGATAATAAACTATTTTCATGTCTAAGAAAGATATATCCTTAAAAATTCACATCAATTGTCAGCTCACTCCAAATTTTCAAGCACATACAGTGGGAAACTTTCTTTTGATTTAAAATAAGTGCAAGTAATTTTAAAGCACTTTATACAGTAAACAAATTACTATCGGTAAAGGCATACCCACAGGAAAACAAGCATTCCAGGATAGAAGAACAAATTCACCTTCTACTGAATCATTTTCCATGCTGCATTCAGGCATCCTGCTGGTTTCATTGATTTCTGTAGAGCAAATAAACCACACACCTGCCTACAAGGGTACACTTTATTACAGGAACTTCTGGAGGATAATGTCCTTGAACAACCAAACATACAATATTTTCAAGATGTTCAATCTTATTGAAAAAAAAAAAAGAAAAAAATATTCAATTGCTCTCCTACAAATAATAATAGGGTTATAAGTGTTTAACATACCAATAATCCTTGTTCACTGAAATAATGAAATACCATTATAACTTATTCATTCATAAGATATAAAACAGAATTTATAAATTTTAACATATGACTACTCCAAGCGTTGGTATAGAACAATATTATAAAATAAGTAAAAGTAAAAAGAATGGAGTTTTTCATTTTCTTCCTGAGTAAAATACTGTGTTGATGTACAAAATTGATGTCAGCAAAAACAAATAGACATAGTGGGACAGACATTCAAGTGGAACAGGCTGGTCTTGAACTTACTATGTAGTTGAAGATGACCCTAAATTTCTGAGCTTCTTATTTCCATTTTCCCACAGACACTGCACCCAGTGTTCTATGCTGTAGATGAAACCCATGGCTTCATGCATGCTAGGCAAGCACTCTGTCAGCTGAACTTCATCACCAGATCCGCATTATAATTTGTTTTAAATGGAATATAGTTTATAAGAGTTAGAAGAATGCAGCTCTAAAGATACACAACCTTTAACGTTGTTAATCAAATGAATATTTACTGGGGAAGTGAACAAAACAAAGACTATAGTAAAAGCCAAAACGTTAAGCGTCTCCTCCATTTAAGGCAAGTCTGGTATGGAGGAGCAAGTGACTTATACAGCCCTGTATCTCCTTTTCCCTACACTGCATGCTAAAAAAAATCATTACATTTATTTAAGTATCCCCCATGCTTCCATGTGTGTGTTCCACCAATGGAAGCTAATTCTAGGCAATGGGTGTGGAGCAGAAGTGATGCTTGAGTAAGGAGAAATAATCAGATGGAAGCTGTTTCTGTGCTCTTCTCTAGCCCAGTGTTCTGAATAGAGTCTTTTAACCAGTGGATTAGAAACCCTAATAATATACATTGGGCATGTGCAAAGCAAAACTAAAGTGTGAGCTGAAATCTCCAAGGTCATTAACTACCATACCTCTGCCTCCCAGTGATATTTTTATTCCACAAGTGAAGATGTGCACTACTTTACCTGCTCCAACAGGATGACATGGGTTTTCCTCATCACTCTCATGATGGCAAAGATCACTGTTAATTAGCATTCCCAAATACTTGGACATAACTCGGGGTTATAGTTAAGCCTAAATATGATGTGTATAGAGCATCAGTATGTTCTTACTACTTACTGTGATCTCAGGGAGTCAGAGTACAAGGGCTGAATAATTTCTCTATCAATGGGTTATACTATTAAAAAAAGAATAACTCAACAAAAATGTTTTAGTGTCAGGAAAATCTAAATTCAAATACTTGTCTCATTATTTATCCGTTACGCAAACTTGAGTCTGTTGTGCCATGCCTGTACCTATACTTGTCTCTCTTGCAAAGAGAACAAAGGGGACAGTAAATACATTCCCACAGAGCTGAAAATTGGATGAAGTCAAATATGTTATGAATACCATGTCTATCACATAGCAAGAGCTAAAGGGCTTCATGTGTTTATTAAGGTCTAAGTGAGTAGAATATATTATAAACATTGCTTTAATTTCTTCACCAATACTGTTCCTTAATAGTGTACATGTATTATGGACCGATTAAAGGTAATATATGTATGTGTGCTTTCTGATTGGATTGAAAACCTCATCAAGAGGTATTACATGCTCAGTACTGCAAATATCACCAAGAATTCACGATTGGGGAAATCACATACCCCAGGGGTAAACTTACTATTATTATTTTACTAAGTGAACATAGTATTAATCTGTTCTCCAAATTCATATCCCTTTACTCATAAATGGTGGATCTGTCAGACATCATCAGAGAAGATTTTTTTTTGTGCACGGATGATGGTTTAAAGCCAAAACTTAAAACTGGTTAACCACCGAGAATTAGTGTCAATGGACTGCTCAAACACATATGTGTTGTGGAATATTGTTTTAACTGGGCAAAGATGTGTTGCATTTGTTTATGCTGTGGACTATTAAGCATAGTTACTTTAACTGTGTAAAGGTATGTTACATTTGTTCATGTTGCATTTATTTAATGATGCAAGGATGAGTGATTATTATATACAGGTGTGTTTGTGTTACATTTGTTTCACATTGTCTGCCTAAGACTCCTGGTTGGTCTAATAAAGAGCTGAATTCCAATAGGTAGGCAGAGAAAGGATAGGTGGGGTTGGCATACAGAGAGAATAAATAGGAGGAGAGATCTGGGCTCAGAAAGAACGCGAAAAGAAAGAAGAGGGAGGAGAGAAAGAGGGATACACCCTGGGCAAGAAGCCCAGCAGCTGCCAGCCAGACATAAAGAAGCATTGAAAGTAAGATATACAGAAAAAAGGGGGAAAGAAGGTAAAATGCTCTGAGGCAAAAGGTGAAGAGAAATAGGTTAATTTAAGTTAAAAGAGCTAGCCAGAAGTGAGCCTAAGCTAGGCTGAGCCTTTATAACTAATAAGAAATCTATGTGCAATGATTTGGGAATTTCTGGTGGTCCAAAAGGAAATACCTGGTACACAAATGGAGTATCTCCATTACATCATCCCCAAAGGCTCAGAGACCATTACAGGACAAGAGACAAAAAAGATTCTAAATGCCAGAGGTCAGGAAGGACTGGAGAGAAACAGTGTTTTCTGGACATGACTGTGTTGTGGAATAATTGTTTAACCAGGCAAAGATGTGCTACAATTGTTCATGCTGCATTTATTAACGATGTAAAGAAGAGTTGTATTTGCATTAATTAAATAAAATTAACATGGACTCAAAGAGGCAGGGTTAGCAACTAGTTGACAGGAAGTAACAGGGAGGAGCTTAGCATGGATTTTTTTTTTTTTTTTTTTTTTTTTTTGGTTGGGGCAGTGTGGAAGGGAGTGGCTTCCAGATGCCAGCAAAGAGAAAAATCTAGCCAGTTGCTGCTCTAAATCTCTAAGCTTGCAGGTTTTCACCCCAGCCTTTGAAGCTCCAGTTTTATTAGAACGCTAGAGATTTAGTTACAACTACTTTTAGCAGTGGCAACTGAGCCATTGTCTGGGGGAACATAATTGCCCTAAGGCTAAGGCCTTGGCAGCCAGGCTGCTAGTTTAAAGTGCAGCCACTGTAAGGAAGGTAAGAAGACATGGCAGGATAGCCATGCTCATGAACTCACAGCAGCTGTAGCTTCCTGCACAATATCAATCCAGTGAATATTCCAGCATGGAATTGGAAGGGTGTCATGAAAGGTCAACAGTTGATGATTTCTGGGGGAGGACGATCTGGTTTTCTATAAGGCTATGACTGCTGGTAGTTGAACCAGGCCCCAATTGATGGTCACACACCTCAGAAATATGGGCAATAAAGCTGAAGTTAATGTAGAGATATTACATGATATTATATATGACATTACAAAATAAAAATGAACATAAACTTGGGGATCAGAGATTCAGAGTGGATCTTGGAGAAGTTAGGGGAAGACGTTTGGAGTGAACATGATCAAAATAAATTGTATAAAACTCAAAATGAAAAGAAAATTATTTAGAAATTGAAAGAATAATTACAAATTCATTCTATTCATTTAATTCAAATCTTTTTTTAACAGCATGCTGTATTTGTGATCTTATATGAAATTTGACTAAATGTACAAACAAAAGTTTAAAGTAATTTGGGTTAAGAGTTTGAGACTGCTGGCAATGGTGGAGAGACAGCCGGGACTGACCTACTCTGGTGATGGGATGGCCAAACACCCTAATAGTTGTGCCATAAACCCCATCCAAGGACTGAGGAATCTGGATGCAGACATCCAAGGCTAGGACCTGGGTGGAGTGCTGGGAGTCCAATTAGTGAGAAAGAGGAGGGTTTATATGAGCGAGAATTGTTGAAACCAAGGTTGGATAAAGCACAGAGACAAATAACCAAATGAATGGAAACACATGAACTATGAACCAAAGGCTGAGGGGCCCCCAACTGGATCAGGCCCTCTGAATAGGTGAGACAGTCGATTGGCTTGATCTGTTTGGGAGGCATCTAGGCAGTGGTACCGGGTCCTGGGCTCATTGCACAAGTTAGCTGTTTGAAACCTGGGACTTATGCAAGGACGCTTGGCTCAATCTGGGAGGAGAGGACTGGACCTGCCTGGATTGAGTCTACCAGGTCGATCCCAGTCCTCGGGGAGACCTTGATCTGGAGGAGGTGGGAATGGGGGATGGGCTGGGGGGAAGGGGAGGGGGCAGGAAGGGAGAGAACAAGGGAATCTGTGGCTATTATGTTGAACTGAATAGTATTGCAAAATAAAATTAAATTAAATTTTTAAAAAAGGAAAAAAAAAAGAGTTTGAGTGTCTGATCCATAATAGTATTTTCTGAGAAAGACAATTTTATAGTAAAGAAACTATCAGTGTTTCTAGTTGCATGTGACTCTAGCATACTGACTTGATAAATGTACTGAAGCCCTCTTCCACCATTCATCATGACCAACATCTCAGTGAGGTTGTGCAATGGTGCTCTAGCCTTCTCAAGGGTAAGAGTCAATATAGACCGAGATACTGGCGGAAAATGAGAAGCGGCAGTAGAAATCTGCTTTGCCCTCACTCTTCTCCCATGACCCCCACTGAAATGGCTCACTTCACTCTCAACCTCTCAGAGTACTTACAAGAAACTGAACCTATTCTATTCACTTTTGTTCCACTTATGACCGAATTTTCAATGATCAATGTAAGATACTCTCTAATTGACAAATGACCTCTCCCCTTTCTGAATGTAGGCTTTACATTCTCACAGTATTCCAAGCAATTAATTTCACTTCTACAGAATTTCTGTGGAGCACTTTTCTTTTATCTTTCAGATGGAGTACTTCAGAGAGAACAGTCACAAAATATTCTGGTTTTAAGCTCATGGATTCTAGCATGTTCTGCTCTGTTTTGGAGGATCTTCAAGTCAAATGATTTTTGTCAACAGAATCCATCCCCAACCTGGGCTGAGGTGGAAGCTTGAAGTACAAGGTGGTTCTGAGCATCCTGGGAAAGTAATCACTTCTACATTATTGAGCCTGTGCTCCTCTGGCTTCTCCACCTTAGAGCTCTCACCTGCTGGCTGTTATTTCCAGAACAACCTTGATTATAAGTGGCCTTAGCTGCAGGGTAGTGCTGAAGATGTGTATTCTCCAGTCTTTGGCATATTTTTTTCTCTTTTCCAGTTGCTATTAATTACTAAGTTAAAATATGCATGCTTCTCTCTCTTATGTGTACATGTGTGTATGTATATGTCTCTCTCTCTCTCTCTCTCTATATATATATATATATATATATATATATATTCAAGTTCTATTTTTTTAGGAACTTAAAGTATTGTAAATTATTATTATATGCTAATGAGAAAAGTTCCGATTTATCTTTTCCAAATTCTATGAAACCAGTGTTTTATTTTATTTGACACACTTCAACATGAATTATCTCACTTCTCTTTAAATACGTTTAGCAATCACAAAGCTTCCCAAATCTGCCTTAATATATAATTTTTTCAAAATATATGTAGAAAACACACACAATACTATAACATTGCAAGTAGGTCACATAGAACTCCCTGGAGGGAAGAGAAACTAAATCATTTTAATATGCTTATTACTTGAAGCCCATCTGAAATCTTATTAGTGCTGAGGATGGGGAAGCTTTATTCTCTTTCCCCTTTGGCTGATGACTTATTTACATATAACTTCTTCCATGGGGCTTGGAGGAGGCAATAAATGGGCATTGGATCAAAGAATAAAGTGGTACTTAGAAATGTCTTCTAATGGAGATCCTTCTTTTGTTGGATCACCAATTTGAAGTGATCATTATGTCATGAACTAATTGCTAAGTGGCAAAGAGCTTCTGAGTCTGCATTGTTCACGTCTGGCAGGATCACACAGGCATTGGACTTGCAAATGCAGGCTTTGGCTCATGGTGGCTTAGTGTAATGTATGAAAATAGGAGATGGCTGTTTCAAACCAAGAACATTCAACTCTGGTTTTACAACCGTGGATAGCACTGACTTGGGTGACAAAGTGAATGCATTATCCAAATCTCTTTTCTCTATTTTAGTCATTGCTTAGTATTTTTTATATGAACCCTTAGATGAAATGAAGGATATGTGGTGGTAAGCTTTCCCCTAAGATTCCATGTGTTATACATAATTCTACTGGTCATGCAGTTAGTTAATACAGCATGAAACATGAACCACACTCCACAGGCTATTTACAAAAATGCACCTTCCCACACACACTTCACCTTCCAATCTTGATCTCCACACAAATGAGGTGATGACAAACCAAACAATAGTTTTGACAGAAACCCTTCCCACCATGAAATCAAAATCCTTACCTAGCTACCTCATACAGTAAGAAAAACTGAAATATTATCCTTCCATAGCAACTTGATGTCCAATACACAATCTTTGTGGCATTGCCATTAACAGCTATAAATACATACCATAGAAGTAGTACTCAGAGTGAAAATATTTCCAAAACAAAACTTACTATAATAAATAAATAAATATACATATACACATGTGTATATAAGTATATATATATGTGTGTGTGTATGTGTGTGTGAATATATATATATATATATATATATATATATATATATACATTAGTGTATAAGTATAATGACTACACTTAATAAGTATTCATATGGACATTGCCAAAGCATTGATTTCACTCTGTCTATAGAATAAAGTAGCTTCCTAGACAACACCCAACAGTTCAGCAAATAATTTTTTTTTTTTGTTTTTGTTTTTGTTTTTCGAGACAGGGTTTCTCTGGTAGCTTTGCGCCTCTCCTGGAGCTCACTTGGTAGCCCAGGCTGGCCTCGAACTCACAGAAATCTGCCTGCCTCTGCCTCCCGAGTGCTGGGATTAAAGGCGTGCACCACCAACGCCCGGCTCAGCAAATAATTTTATGATGATTTTCATACACAGATTAATACTTTAATACATTTAGGTGTTATAATCTACTTCCAAAGAAGAGGTGAAATTTAATTTTCAATTGTGGATAGATTCAAAAGATGACAATGCAAAATATCTCAAAATTGCTGAAGTTAGACTGTCTGAAAAGATTGTATGTAAACTGAGCCTTCTGACTATAAGAATGGTCCCATAAGTTTATCTCATTTTAAAATTTAGATGTGCCAAACTGAGATGTTTACTTCATAAATTTTCGGGAAAAATCAACTGTCTTGCAGAAATTCAAATCATTTATAGAGAAAGGAGTTCGCATTGTATTTCAGGACCATGTCTTATAATCTAGTGCTTGGTTCACAGCCACCACAGATTGAAGAAAATAAAATTAATGTATTATAATTACATGTTAGCTATTTCTGTGGCCAAAAATTCCTATAAATCAGCTGTAGTCCCTGAGGGGGGAAGTGTCTGTAATGTAACACATTTTGATTTCCTGACTTCCAGATTCTCTAGACTGCTTTGTTGGAAGGGATGTTTTAAAATTTAATGAACCATTTCAGTCTTTAAATGGAACTTCGGTTGTCAGGCTTGCACTGTTCATGCTTTTTTCCTGCTGAACCATCTCACCTGCCCACTAGGAATGGGCTTTAAGAACTATTCACTGCCGTAGTTGATGACAAAGGATGTTTCCTGAGTTGGTTTCAGGGATAATATTTGGCAATGTCAGTGAATAAATTATGTTTATGAGCATAATAATATTATAATAGTAAAGGAAGTAGTAAAATAACCATGAACATAGGTTTTACATTCTTATTTCTATTTCTTTTTAACTAATGATTTCCCAGATACCAAAATTCCAAAGGATACATCTCACCTGCACTAGCGCCTGTACACACACATCATATACTCTCAATCTTACAATCTTTTGCCCCGCCCCTTTGGTTTTTCTACATAAAGTTTCTCTGCGTAAACTCCTGGCTGTCCTGGAACTCGCTTTGTACTCACAGAGATCTGCTTGCCTTGGTATTCTGAGTGCTGGGATTAAAGGCATTTGCCACAATGCTTTCCAGTTCTTTTTAGGGGTTGGGGTGGGGCTCCTGAGAGGGTTTCTCTGTGTAGCCCTGGCTCTCCTAGAATTCACTTTGTAGATCAGGCTGGTCTGGAACTCAGAGATCTGTCTGCCTCTGCACCCCAAGTGCTGGGATAAGTTTTTCACTTCTTTGTTGTATGTAATATGACATGATGTTTGATGCTACAGATGTACTCAGTGCCTTTTGCCATTCATGGCACAGTCACACAAAGGCAATGCTTCCTAGATTCTGAATTTTTTCTGATTTTTTGCTTCTATATTTAACTTACTGAGTTTGACTTGCTATTAATATTTAGAAACTTAACTCTAGACATAATTTCCTTCAACATTTTTCATACATGTCCAATAAGATTGTTTAAATTACAGTCACCGATTTTCCATGATTCTTTCCAGCTGAACTAATTTTAGTAATTTAAAATATTTGATTATTCATTTTTTACTTGAATAATTCTTAAATTATCATTTTCTTGTTTCATTAGCACATCTTTCATCCAAAGATTCATCAACTCCTACCACAAACAGCTTCTGATAATTTACCAATCTTTTATATGTATATTCAGAGATGAAATTTTAATTAAATAAATCATTGTTGTCTTCTAAAACATTTTTAGTGTTTAACTTTACATACCATAATCACCAAATTTCCAACAGGTATTCACATTTTCTTTCACTATATGTCTCCATGTTTACTTATGGAGCATTGCCAACAATTTTATGTTAGGCATGTTTTTATAGAGATTTTTTTCCAGAATACATTTCCCTGGAAAGTCTCTCTATAGTTATTCTACTTCTTTTTAAAAAATAGTATGATATTTGATATAGGAAAGGAAAATACTTAGTGAAGCTCTGAGCTTCCATGAATAATTCCATCAATATATTCTGCTATATTTTTTTTCACAGCAGTATTTTTTTTGCCTGCCCTTTCAGTTCTCATGATAATTTCAACTAGAAGATAGAGGTTTGTAAAAACTCAAGTGTACATAGTTGTTTTCATCACCAGGTTTTTGGAAATAATTTTTGCTTCCCCACAATTTGATTGGCTATTGTGTCAGAATATTTGAAAGCTACATTGATGTGGAATACTATTCTAACTATTTAAAGATGTGTTACATTTATTTATGTTGCAGAATATTACTTTAACTAGG
Organism: Peromyscus leucopus; assembly: GCF_004664715.2. Lineage (NCBI taxonomy): Eukaryota > Metazoa > Chordata > Mammalia > Rodentia > Cricetidae > Peromyscus > Peromyscus leucopus. The sequence continues at coordinate 34,997,949 of NC_051075.1, read as the reverse complement.
TGAAGATGTGTTATATTGATTTATGCTACATTTGTTTAATTATGTAAAGATGTGTTGCATTTGTTTCACTTTGCCTGCCTCAGGCACCTGATTGGTCTAATAAAAAACTGAAAAGCCAATAGGTAGGCAGGAGAGGGAAAGGTGTGGCCAGAGGGCAGAGAGAATAAGTAGGAGGAGAAAACTAGACTCAAAAGACAAGAAGAGAACAGAGAAAGAGAGGAACATTCTCAGAGATAGAAGCCAGGCAGCCTCCAGCCAGAGAGAGCCTGGGGGAAACAGGAAAGTTAGACACACAGAAAGAAAGAAAAAAAGCCCTTAGGTGAAACTTAGATGAAGAGGTCAAGTTATAAGAGCTTGCAAGAAATGAGCATAAGATAAGGCTAGGCATTCATAACTAATAAGAAGTCTCTGTGTCATGATTTGGGAACTGATTGGTGGCCCAAAAGAAAGCCTGTTACACTACATGGGCTCATTTGTTAGTTAATCTTTTTTCTAATTATCTCTGGTCCATTGTTCTACCAATTTCACAATGTTTTGATTATTTATTTAGTATTGAGATTAATTGTCAATTAGAGTAAATTCTTTGAGCCTATCCTTTCTCAATTAATTTTGCTTATTTGCTGTATAAAGTTTAGAAATGGTGTATCAGTTTCCTCATAAAGCCTCTCGAGGAAACTGAAGTTACATAGAGTCTACTCACCAATTTGGAAATAAAACCATTCATACTGTAAAACTGACTCTATACAAGAACATGTTGTGATTTTTATTTTTCTATTTCTGTTGATTTCTCTTCTATTCCCCAAATATTTATGATCTAAGTATAGAATTTAATGGGTAAGACTTGTTTTGTATCTCTCCTAAGTGTACCATTATTTAATGTATTTGTGTTTTTGAAACTTTTAGTTCTGAAAAGTGTTGCTGTTTAATTTATCATTGTTTCACTAAGGAATTTTGGTTGATATTTGGATATTGATTAAGTGTCGATTGTGGATAGTCCTCATTTACATGGGTATTTGGTTGTATTTGGAGTCAACTGGAGTGTTTTGAGCATGTTTTCATTGAGTCATAGAAGTTTAACTGAGGAGAAAATGTGGTCAGAGCCAACCCATTTGCTGAGGCTCCGTGTCTAAATTGCACAGGACACCCCTCACTGTGTTGTCAACTTGCGACAAGGATGAGGCCTCCTCTTCTTGAGAACTTTTATAAGGTCATTACTCCATTTCAGGAAGTCACTACTCTGGTGAACTAGTTATCTCCATAGTTCTCATTTGTAATAAATTTGATTTTTCTATGTGAACTTTGGGGTAGCACATTCTGACTATGGTTCTGAATAACCTGAAGTACCGATGGTTGGCAGACAGCTTTCCGAGAACTTCCCATGGGTACTAATGGCCATATGAAAAAGATTTTTCTTCCCAATTTCTATGTAACTTGTTGCTTTTCTTTGCTATGCTCAACTGTCCAATGTCTCCCCACAATATTGCATTAATAGGTCAGTGGCGTGCCCTTCCCTGGGGAAGAGTATTTCTCCCACTCGCAGTGCTCTTTAGTTACCTTAAATTTTGTTTGTGAAGGATTGAAGCCTCATGGATTTTCCCAGATTCATAGTAGCATGTCTATGTTGTTGTATTTGGTTAGCTCCTTTTAAGGCAGTCAGGTTGGTGAGATTGTATGGGTACAGCTTCTGACATTCCATGGTGAAACCATCTCCCAGCAAACTCCCTGGCCCTTTGGCTCTTACAATCTCTTCACCCCCTCTTCTGTAATGTTTCCTGAGCCTTCTCCCAAATGGTTAGGCCTAAAACCATACATAAAAGTACAGACTGAGTAGGACATATATTATATACAATAAATATAATATAATATGATATAATACAATATATATTAAAAATAATATAAATATTAAATTTGAAGGGAGTAAAAAGAAAGTTTTTCTTAATCATGTGACAGGACATTTTCTCAGCTAGCTTGCTGGTGAAGATACTGAGTTTGTACTGGGGATGGGGTGAGATCTCCTTCCCTGGACTTTGTATAAATACACAATTCAGAAAATACATAATAAAAATAAATGATAAGAAAACTCTCTGTCATGTTCCTGATTTCATGGAGAGAAATGTATACTATTTGAATATAAGAATATTATCACTGAGGCCGGGCGTGGTGGCGCACGCCTTTAATCCCAGCACTTGGGAGGCAGAGCCAGGCGGATCTCTGTGAGTTCGAGGCCAGCCTGGGCTACCAAGTGAGCTCCAGGAAAGGCGCAAAGCTACACAGAGAAACCCTGTCTCGAAAAAACAAAAACAAAAACAAAAACAACAACAACAAAAAAAAGAATATTATCACTGGGTGGTGGCGGCACATGCCTTTATTCCCAGAACTCAGGATGCAAAGCCAGGTGGACCTCTGTGAGTTCGAGATCAGCCTGGTATACAGAGTGAGATCCAGGACAGGAACCAAAACAACACAGAGTAACCTTGTCTCAAAACAAAACAAAATAAAACTAAAAAAGCATACTATCATTTTCAGCAGTGTTTAGACACTTCATAAAGTTACAAAATGATCATTCAAATATTAGCTCAATAAAAGATTTCTCCTAACTTAATATTTAATCTTGTAGTGTTTATGAACTAAGGGATTTATAAATTTTTAACATCAATACAGTGACTATATTAAACTATTTTTGAATATTGTCTTGTGTTGGATAAATGCTACATTTCTGAGCAAACCATAACTTCTTACCATACTAATTATTTACATCAATGAATTTTGTTATATTATATACAATTTATTGAATGTATCTGTGTAGATGCACAGTCTTATTAAATAAGAAACACAGAGCCAAATGCAGAGTTAAAAGCCCAAGAGGGCAGAGCAGTAGCTGAGAGCTGAGACTTAAAACCTCCTTCTTACCCTTCCTGCCGCTGCTGTCTTTCCCCTCAGCAAGAGACCTACTTCCTATGTATCTGTCTTTTTATTGACTTTCTGTTCTGCCTTCTCATTGGTTGTAAACCCAACCACATGACCTCCTCATCACTGCATATCTATACAGACCTCCAGGTCTTCTATGGTTGGTATTGAGAAAAAGGCATGTGTCTCCATGCTGGCTGTATCCTTGAACACACAGAGATCTGCCTAACTCTGCCTCCCAAGTGCTGTGATTAAAGGTTTCTGCCATGGCTTGCTACTAGCACTGACCCCCAGATAAATTTATTTATTAACATACAAATAAAATCACATTTCAGTATAAATAAAATATCACCATATTTCCCCTTTTCTATTTTAATAAAAAGAAAAAAGGAAAAAAGTTATAACTAACATAAGAAAAGCTATATAAAAGTACAATAACTACATACCATATATAAGCAATAAAAAACCCAAACAATGTCTAGTCCATTTGTATTTGACAAATTCAGAGAAAATAATTCCATTATCTATCCTATTTTGGTAAGTCCAAAAGTACCCAATTCACTTTCTATCCTAATTTATATTACTAACAGAACTATCTTATAATGTCTTTCAAATTTATACACTTACTCTTTAGAGAGTTTCTTTTCTAAAATTCTTAACAAGGAAAACTATAACTATCTAAAATTAACTATAACTATCTAATCTTCAACTCCCTCAGAGACCCAAGAAGGAAACAATATTACCTAATAAAAAATAAAAAAGGAAGTGCATGCAAGCAGCTCCCCCCCCCCAAAAAAAAAAATGTGAGTTGACAGAAACAGCCAGGTGCCTGGGCAGTCATCTGAGGATTCTCCACAGTGTTGGGGCATCATCTTCAGCCTATAGGCTTAGCATATCTGACAGACTTATTTGTGAAGTAGAATGTACATAAGGTCAACAGTTCAACCTCACATTGGGTGAGAGCAGTCCATGTACCAGAAACACCTGAATTCCACTAGTGTCATGTCATGATTCAGGATTTTAAATTCTGGAAATTGTTGATGTTTTTTTTTTAATTCAGCTGTCCATTCTTCGTGTGTGTGTGTGTGTGTGTGTGTGTGTGTGTGTGTGTGTGTGTGTCTTCATCTCGGCATCCCATTCTTCTCCACATGCCTCTATTAAATGCCAGTCTACTATTGAGAGGTGTGAGCTTAGTAACTCTTGAAGAATAACTGTTTCAGCTGCTGTTCCACTGCACATCAGAAGCCATCGGCCCACTGCCTGTTCAGTTGCCTTTGGAGAAAAGGGCACTGTACCTTTTCCGAATTGCGAAGGCCACTTCAGGGATGGTGCCATATTGTCCTGGCCTCAGAAGATGCCTTTTGTTAAAGCCACAACCACACTTGTTTCAGCAAGAATCAGTAGTCCATTGTTTCATGTTCTGTCTGTCCATTTTGCCCTGTTTGTCAGCAGTTGATTCGAGGATACTTTGTTGTCAAGTGGTTAACTTTTGCCACAATGAAATTTAACTCCATATGCAGTTTCTTCAATGCCCATATTTTCTCTGAAGTAGATTGGTACTGCCAGGAGCCAACATGTCTCATAGTCATAACAAAAAGAAAAATTTTCTAAGTTATTAAAACATTTTAAATGCCATATTCTGTAGATCTCTGAAGGGTTTGAAGATGACCTGTCTATCTAAAATATATCTACTCAATTTTGAAAACATAACTAATATGACTACAAGTTCTACTGTAATGTCTAACTACTAACTTTCATTTCTTTATATCCTAGTAGTTGGTAGTAATAACATTCAAGCATCAGCAAATTGCATTACATTGTTAAATGAATGATATAAGTACAATATCTTGAACAAGATTAGAAATATATGTGTAGCATTTTCTAACAATATCAATCTCAATATATATAATTTGTATACAATATAAAAAAATCCAATTCAATGTAAAGTATTTAAAACTAGTAATTATCTTTCTTTTTAAAAAAAACAAGAACCTTAAGTCTAATCTCCTTTGTTTAGCCCTTTTACTAACCCTTAACAACAACTTGTAACCAACCCTCCTAAACAATGAAAATTATCCCAGACCCAAAAGCCATTAAAAGACCAAAAAACCACCTGCCCCACACCACCTCTTTGGGAATGTGGGCATCATATTCTTAAAATTTTTATTGACTTTCTGTTCTGCCTTCTCATTGGTTGTAAACCCACCCACATGACCTCCTCATCATTGCCTGTCTATACAGACCTCCAGGTATTCTATGGTTGGTATTGAGATTAAAGGTTCTTGCTGGGTATGGGCAAAGGTATCTTTATTCTGAAAAGAAAAATTTTGGGTTAATTGTCAAATTCTAGGAGAGGTAGCTATATCCTTTGTTGTCTAGTTTGAGCATAATGCCAAAGTTCAGGGTTTATCTCAAGTCCTTATTCAAGTAGTCTTTGAATTTGGATCATCTCAGCTAGCCCTCTCAAAATTGTTTTGAGCAGTTTGTAGTCCAAAGCTGATCTGTAGATGATGTTTGTCAGCTTAGTAGTATTATTATTGTCCACGTGGAATTATTGTTGTTCTGGTGCCCCATCTTTTTCCTGGAGACTTCAGTTGATGTTAGGCCTGGCCGTGATTTCTTGAATAGTCCCTTAATTAATTTGGTTTTTCTCCTGTCCCATGTCAGATGTATTTAACAAATTCTTTCCTTTATAGTGTGTGCAAGATTTGCTTTAAGGTTCCTAGCTTCCACCTCTTGATTTGATAAATTGTGCCTTCCATCTTTCTAGGGAATATACATTTTACTAATCTTTCAAGAATCATGTTATTCCTTTTTATGACCTCTGTCTTATGTTGACTTTTAGCATTGATTAATTACAATGGTATCTTTATTTATTTTCCTAGGCTTCCTAAGCCTGAGGCATGGACCATAAAATCTATATGCTTTTACATGTACATATGCGGTTACTAAATGCCTTAAATTGTTCTCTAATGGACAATAGACATATGTCCCACATACATTGAAAATGGGTTTTTATTATTTTTACATTCTGTTACCTAGTATCCCTTGTCATTTTACTTTTCTTTGACCCATGAATGGAGTATTGATTCATTTTCTCAAACTTGATGTTTTTAAAATATCTTTCTGTTATTCATTTCGCATTTAGTTCCTATGTGGTCAGAGACCAGGATGTTGCTATCTTCCTTTTGAAACCCACATAAACACATCTTGGTATATTGTACTCACCTATTTAATTTTTCATCCTTTTGTTTTTAGAAATTCTTTTTCTATTTATTTAGTTAGTTTTCTCTCTTTTGACTTTAAATATACATTTTATCTTAGTATGTAGCAATAAAAGGAACAAAGAAATGGAACATTTGACAATGTTGGAATTTTTTTTTCTGAATTTGATCTGTAAATTCAACACAATAACAATCAAAGTCTCAGCAAGCTTATTTTTAGATGTCCTGTTGACAAAAATCATTCAATATTTATATGGTGAGATGAGGTACTAAAATCATGAAAACAACTGTTCACAAGGAAAGTGTGAAGTCTCACACTATCAGATTTCGAGACTGGTGCAGTAATCAGCCCAATATTGACATTAGGACAGACAGGGTGCTCAATAACAGAGAACAGAGACTTCAGAGTAGATTCAGCAAATACAGCCATCTGATTTTTGTCCAAACACAAAGTAACATAAGCAAAATAATGTGGCTTCATATGCAAATAAATGAAGCATTTCACATTTTATGGCAAAAATATAGATCACAGACCTAAAGGCAAAATGCAAACATACAAAATTTCACTAGAAAATATAAATAAAATATCATTTATAATGAGGTTTGATGGCGAGATTTTTAAACAGAACACTAAAGTTTAAAAAAAATGATAAATCCTGTTCAAAATTTAAAAATATTTTGTTTGGCAAAGGAAACAGTTACAGCAAGATGAGTTATTTAGACAATGAGAAAGAAATGTTGACAAGGGGCAGCACAGTTGGTAAAGGCCCTGTGAGGTGCACATGTTTGTATGTATATATGCTCTATTTGCATGTGTATATCCTGTTGACAAATGAGTCAATGTTTACATAAAAGAGTTACTACAATAATGAGAACAGCTCTTGAAACAAAATGAAAATTCTAGAATCACACTACCTGATTTTACACTTGCTACCAAGCTCCAATAATCAAAATCATTATAGACAAATGGATAAATACACCAACCAGTCATGCAGAATAGAGAACACAAGACAGACTCAATACCAATATGACATTTATTCTTGAAACTCAACGAACTTGATTAATAAATAAGCAAAAGATCTGAGCAAACATGTCATTGAATGTTCCTACTGTTGCTAAGGATTCAGAGCATGCAGAACCCCGATTCACTGCTGAGGAGCACAGAAAGCATCAGCCCGCAAGGGCATTTCATAGTTTCTTACAAAATTTACTAACAAGTGTGTGCATGATGTTCCTTGATAAAATTTGGATTGATGCAGGTCAAAGAGATTCAAGCCAAACTGAACACCTAAATAGTGTGGTATTGAATTATAACAGAATGTATCATGCAAATATTCATGAATTGTTTATAAAAATTTCATACACAAACATGGGATAAGAGATGAATAGATGGCGTTTAGAAATTACAAGGTTACATATTTATTCCTCCTCTCCAAAATGAAGCTTCCTGATATGGTCTGAATTGCCCTAAATATTATAGTAATTACTCATATGGGCAAATCCTAGGATGTGGGATCATTGGAAAGTCATAAGTTGCCTTTATAAACTTATCTGTGTCCTTAAAGGAGATGACTTAGAAATTTCTTCACACCTCTTTCATTTCCAAAAGTGGAAGGTCTTACTTGAGGACAAGAAAAAAGCCCTTTTAATGACACCAAATCTGCCATCACATTGCCTAATTTCATCTTCAAGAGCTGGAAAAAATAAATTTCTGTTGCTGATAAGCTACCCTCTTTATTTGTTGTTGTTGTTGAACCAGGATGAGCAGATCTCCTCACTCATGGATAGTTGCTTGCTCTCAAAGGAGCATCAGGAAAGAGGAGAAAATGCCTTTATAGGAGAGAGATCTGCCTATAAGTGACAGGTGACCCAGGCTAATGTCAGCAATGTGCCATGGCAATAGCTTAATCCCCTATGTAATGAAAAGATCATTTCCCAACCTGAAGCTAGATTCACACAACCCATTTTCCTTCTCTTCCTAGATTTGCTAACAGTAAATCTGCATGGGCAGCAACAGAATCTGTCCTTTTTATTCCTACTGCATTCCCATTTATTATTCACGGGTGTTTTCATAAATAAACCTCTTATTTGTCTCTTTACCTTGGGTAAACATCTCTCACTTCTACTCTGTCTTGCATCAACTTTCTGAAAAAGCCAAATGACATTTGCTTTCAATGTAATAATTGGTATGTTTGTGTTTAAGTTCACCACAGTGGTATTTGTTTTCCATCTCTAGAGTGGATTGATATTTTCACTATCCCATTCCATCTCCTCTGTTGATTTTTAATCATTTCTCTTTTTGTTATTTATTTCTCTGGTTTCTCTTACGAATTTTTAATTGACTATAGTGGATCTTCATAGCCTGTCTTTTACTCACTGCTTTGTGAACAATGGACACATCTTAAAGAAATAGACTGAATTACCACTCTTCTGTTCTTTGCGTCCTCACCACTGGATTCTACATATGCTACGACACTGGCATAAATGTAAATTTCACTAAACCATATGTGGCCGATATATTCATTTGCATAGCTCCTTCTTTAGGTGGTGCAGATGGGGGTGGGCTGGGTTAAGCCTATGCTTTTCTATCACTTGCAGAACTTGGTCAGTTATTGGGTATATTTGGTGCAGATGAAATATTTGAGCTTTTGCCTATACAAAAATGTCTTATTTTACCTTTGTATTTAATGAATATTATCTGTAGATATAGAAGTCTTCACACATAATAGTTTTTTTCTAATATTATTCAAATGTCATCCCAACATTTCTAGCCTCAATCTTTCTGGTGAGCAATAAGCAGTACTTTTCATTGAGCTAAATGTAATGTCTTTTGTTTCCTAGATCTTTTCATTATGATTTTCTTTTATTTTGTTGTAGCATATGACTCTCTTCTCTTTTATTCCTGCTCTTAGTATTTCAATTAGACGATTTTCCACTGACCTGTAGGCCAACAATGCTTGATTCTTTCTTCTGCTATTCAGTCTGTTTATAGGCTTATGAGGAGAATTCTTTAGTTCTGGTTTTTCATATTTATTTTTCTTATTCGGCTGTTTTTTTTTTTTTGGCTGCTGCTAATCATCATTCTCGTTTCCTCCTACTTGTTATCATCTGCCTTTTGCATAAGGTGTTGCATGCATTTTTCATAGCTACTTTAAAAATAGCTGGCATTTCAATAACATCTTTTAAATGTATTTATTATCATTATTTTTAAGTTATTGGTTAATAATTCATATATTTTGACTTTCTCTGAATTAGTCTCATTTGATTCTCTCTCCACTTGTCTAGAAAAGTTTGCTTATATGCCAGAAAATCATTAACAGTTATATATATATGTATATATATATATATATATATATATTCACACACAAATATATACACATACATACATGCATGCACACACATGTACAGACACACAAACACATATACACTTACACACACACACACATATTCTGTTGTTACTTTTGTTGTTGCTCAATAAACTTGATAATACCTGACCAAAGCAACTTAAGGAAAGATTCATTTGGGTAACAATTCAAGGTTAAGGTCTATCATAGGAGGGGAGAAGTTTTGGTGACAGGAAGTTGAGGCAACAGGTCACATTGTTTCTTTGTGAGGAACTAGAGCAAACTGCTGATCCCCAACTCACATATCCCTTTTTATTCCGTCTAGAACCCCAGCCTATGGAATTCTGTCACCCTCATTCAGGTTGGATCTTTGCACTTTAAGAACATGAAGAGAGATTTGTCTCCAAGTTGATTCTAGACCTTATGTAGTTGACAATCCATTTTAATCATCATATACGTCTAAGAAAAACTGTATTTCTGAGTTGACCCAGCCTTCAGGTGTTCAGGGTCAATTACTTATCATTGCTATAGTTAGGCTTATTTCAATATAGGTTTCAAGCTATTTGAGAGTGGGTTCATAAATGTTCCTTCTGGGGGATGGAGAGAGTGCTTAGAGTTTAAGAGAATATGCTTCTGTTGAGGAGAACTTGGGTTCCACTCCCAGCACTAGCATATTGGCCCACAAATTGTCCTTGACTCCAGTTCCAAGGGATATTATATAATTATTCTCTTCTGGCTTCCTTGGGCACCAGGCATGTATGCATTATACATACATGCACACAGGCAAAACACTTATACAGATAAAAATAAAGAAAATTTAAAAAGTTAAAAAAAAATCAAACCACAATTTTCCTTCAGCAAATACAAGACTTGCATGTTTGAACTATCTCTGACTCCCTGTGCTAAAACTTCTTATTCACACACCTTTGAGAAGCGTGTGTGTGTGTGTGTGTGTGTGTGTGTGTGTGTGTGTGTGTGTTTATGGTGTAGGTGGTCATATTTGTTCATTTGTGCATACATTTCAAGGCCATGGTCATGTTTGTGCATGTTCATGATCAGAGTTGAGTGTCATCTTTTGTTTTTCATTAGTTTTTATAACAGGGCAACTCCCTGAAATTTGAGCTCATGAATTCAGAAAGACTATCTGACAGGGAGCTTCAAAGTTCCTCCCATCCCTACCTCTGTAGAGCTAGGGGTACAGGATTGTGCCATTATGTGTTTCTTTACAAGCTCAGAGTACTGATGAGGTAAAAAACTAGACTTCTAACTTCGGTGGAAAAATATCTTTTTCTAATTCTTTGTGTATGCTAAGAGGAACCACTATTTTTCTTCCATTGCTTGTAGTGAACTAATAAAGCCTTCAGAATTACCTTTCAACAATAGTTCAAGAAAGATGTTTTGAGTTATAATACTATGATTTATTTTATTAGTATGGGTTTATGGATCTTAACTAATCTAAAAGCATTGAGTTGCAAACTGTTGATATTTCTCAGTATATAAAATGCCTCAATCCTTAGTTTGCCATGTCCCATTGTAACTCTAACTTACAGTAGTTTGAAATACTAACATGGCTAACTACCAAGAGAAAAATCTGGCTTCCCACCAAAAGTGAAGAGGAAAATTTCCCTATATGTAAAACTTGTACAATATTGCTATAGAGCTTAGAGAAGATGAAGAACTCTGAAGTGTAAGTACAAAAGTCTAGGTAGGATTAATGTAATTATGCAGACATGAAAAGTCATATTGAATACAAAGATTTATTGCTTAAGCCTAATCCTCAGGATAATAGAACACTCGTACAATTCACTGAAATAATGAAGGGTCCATTCCTTAGACCTTATGTAAAGCAATGTTTAAAGCTTAAAAGAAGCTAAATAGTGTGCTTGACATAACCTGAATACTAAATACTACTTCTACTTTTAAAGATATCCCTTTGAAAACAAGCTTAATATCTTCAGATTATAAATTCTTAATAGCCGATGAATTATTTTATTAAGATGAATTTCATTCAATACATTCCCCCAATGCACAACAGCCAAGTGCATATTAAAGTTGATACCACTCTATTTCGACAATATATGTCTAGTTTCAGTGCTTTTCTAGTACTCAGGAAATGTCTTGAATGCATATAAAGACTCACACAAAGAGAAGTAAACAAATTATTGCTTATATCTGAACACAGATACATAAATACTCAGTGGTTCAAAGCACTGATTGCTCTTCCAGAGGACCTCAGTTTAATTACCTGTACTCACATGGTGGCAGATAACTGTCAATAACTCCAGCCCCAGGGGATCCAGTGCCCTCTTTTGCCTCTGTGGGCACTGAAAGTGTGTGGTTTACAAACATCCAGGCAAAATTCTTAAACACATATAATTAAACGAAGTAAAACATATTTTAAAAATATCTCATGAATTAAAAGGACTAATTATAACTATAGCAAAAATAAAAGGAGATAAATTTTATTTTACTAGATAACTATGTGTCTGGCACTGTTACAACATAACTTGTCTTAGAACTCTTGGGATACACATTTGAAACTCATGTCTCAGGCATTTAGCCTTAGCCAAATAGTAGTAAGTTGTAGTTTCAAAATCGTGTGTGTTTGACTTCTAATTCTATATTTAAGGGGGAAACATGATGGTGCCAGGATCAGAAAGATAAATAAATGGGGTCTGATTTCAAAGATAGTAAGTTTCCTCTAAAACCCCAGAAAACAGACTTCAGAATGGGGAAAGTCATCAAACAATAAAATTCTCTCAGGCACCATTAATTTAGCTCTTGACCAGAGAAAGGAATACTAACACACTGGCAAACTCTCACACTGATTATCTAACAGTGAAGCAACTTAAGCTGGCATTTAAAATTACCAAGTCACTGATGTCTGTGGCTTGGAGAATCAATCAAATGAGGTATAAAAATGTCTCATATTAGAGCCCAGGGACTCTTTATAAAGTAAACTGTGGTTAAAATGCAGCTAGAAATCAGCAAGTAGCTTGACTATCCCCGAGCAATGCTCAAGGCAATGAAAGAGTTGTCTGAAATTTATACACACAGCTCCCAGATAGTGAAGGAGTAGGAGACTTGTGATTTAAAGATAGTGGATTATCCTAAACTCCCATTCAGCTGGGAAAGACAACATCCTTTCTTTCCCTAAATAAGGACCTTCTTGGAGCTATTGTCTGATGACATTCATTTCTAAAGTAATTAAGAATTACATTTATATGTATGAACTTACTAAATTCATTACAGGTATAATAATCTTTGGAACATGTAATGTGTCAAAAAAGATTACATATTTGGATAACATCTTTTATTGATACCATTAAAATTTGGGAATTTTAATTAAAATAATTTTCATACTGGGATATATTATGTAATCAAGCACAGGTTCCCTAGAAACAGAAATTTTGATTTTTAAAACATAAAACACATGTTTAAATATGATATATAAAACCAAGCACACAAAATTAAGTGAAAAGTATCCTACATTGCTAAGCTTTTTTAAATATAGTTTTTAAATATTTAGGTTTCAATGCTATCTTCTAAGAAGAAATCTTTGCCTCCTCCTGCCGCCTTCCCGTCTTCCTCACCTTCTCTATTCCATGGGGTCAAGTTACTATGTTGAGGCTGGCATCAACAAGTTACTAAGTTGAGGCTGGCCTCAAACTCTCAGTTAGTAGATCTAAAATACAGCCCCCCCCCCCCTGAAAAGAGGCCCTGAAACTGAGCTCAAAGTTGCAGGAAGCCAGGTTTTGTGGATTCCAAAAGAAAGCAACTACCCCTACTCCAGACACCCCTTGAATTCAAAGAGACAAAAGTCCTACAGCTGCCTAAGGAAAACAGTTGACCTCCCTGGTGAATCCTTCTTGAAAAAAAAAAAAAAAAAGCTTACCTTGAAGCCTTCTCTTGAATTCTCATCATTGAGACCTATGACCTGACCACACCATGGCCAGAGCTAGAGATGCGACCTCCTTGGTATTAAGTAAAGTCTGTTCTAACAGTTCGAGGTCATGTAAATCCTCATCTTTTATTTCTTCCTACACTCTTAATTCTTACTTAACCTTACTTCACATACCCAACCTCCCCCAGGGTTGTGATTATCACCATGCACCACCGTGCTCAGTTTATAAGTCTGTTTCCTTTTAAAGCTCTGCCTTGGCACATCAGTAGTGGTGCTAATGGTTTATTGATAGTTATGCTTTCAAGTATGATTTTACTTCAACATGTATGACAGCATAATCAGTTCTAATAAATTTGTCAGGACTGTTTCTTTTTCCTCACATAGAGAACCTGATTAAAAAATAGTGCTACTAATTGTACATACTTGTGAATCTACCTATGAAGTTTTCATTTTGGAACCCAGGGGAATAAATTTCCTGGAAGTAACAGAAAAAAAAAAAAAAAAAAAAAAAAAAAAAAAACAAGAGACCTTCATTTCCTTTACCACTGAAGCAGTTACTCTTTTGATTATATGGCTGACTGCAATCAGTATTCTGAGTCACAATCACTGCTACTTATGATTAGTTTAATATGTAAGGCACAGGGAACCAAAGCTAATAAAAATGGCTGATAAACATATAAATTTAATTCTTATTTATATAAAGACTCAGACAAATAGTCCCTTTTTTGGAGCAGAGGTTTATAGAATTAGATAAATAACATGCTTCGATCATGCTAGGCCATTTTTATTAGCTTCCATTATAGACTGGCTGCATGATATATAAGGCTTGTCTTAGTCATAGTCATATTGTCTTCATTCTACAAAACAGTATGAGAAATGAAAGCAAAAGGAAACAATTCAAAGTTGAATATCTCTAGTCAGAATTTCATAATGTGACAACTAGAACCAACTAATATTGACACACATAGACTTTATTCTAGGCAGCCATTAGACAAAATGAAATTCAATCTTTTATCAAGAGGACAGATAGCTGATTACACTACATTGTTTCTAGAAATTTCTTGTTTTTTGTGTAAATTATCAAATGACAGTCACTGCTAGAGCCACCACTAACTCAGAAGGTGTCAATCAACGGAAGAATGAAGGGAAACAAGAGTAATCCCCACCTACTTACTATCCTTTTATAACTAAGAAAATATTGTTTTCAACTCACCCTCAGCATACCTTTATTTGCAACTCATTGGACATAACCATGTAGCTGGAGAGCTTCTCTCCAAGTGCCACCAAGACCTGGCAGTCCGACAGCCCACTTATAAAATAAACATACAGATGCTTATATTATTTAAACTGTTTGGCCTAATAGTTCAGGCTTCCAGCTATCTAGTTCTTACATCTTAAATTAACCTATTTCTATAAATCTATACCTTGCCATGTAGCTCGTGGCTTACCGATGTCTTCACATGCTGCTTGTCATGGTGGCGGCTGGCAGTGTCGCCCTCTGCCTTCCTGTTCTTTCAATTCTCCTCTCTGTTAGTCCCGCCTATACTTCCTGCCTAGCCACTGGCCAATCAGTGTTTTATTTATTGACCAATCACATCAATTTGACATACAGACCATCCCACAGCATAACCAGGACCCATAAGCACCTGCAATAGCAAAAACAGAATGTATGTAAAAGTGAAGACAAATAAAACAAAATGAGTTTGCCTTGAGTTAAGTTCAACTGAAGGTTTTACTATTAGAGTAGGAACATTGGAATTGAAATGAAATTTCAGTTTTGCTGATAAGCAAAATTTAGGAATAGCTACTGGTTAGGGCAAGCATAGTGCTTACCACTGTGACAATATTTTGCTGGTATGATTTAAAACTTCAATGAACTAAAGATAACAAAACAAGAAAACTACAAATACTTCATGTTTGTATTAAATAATATAAGAAAAATGACATATGAGTGAGAAAGAATGTATTTGTAAATATCTACTGAACAAGATATCTGTATATGTTACAAACTTTTAAAATCATGCTAAACAGAACATAACATAGAAATAATCTCTGACATAGTTGAAATTTTTAGGAAAGAATATATCAAACATTTTATGAGAAAGTAAGTATAAGAGAAAAACAAATAACTAAGTCCTCAGTTTTGGAGTGAACATGTAAACAAAGGCAACAGAAGATACATAAGATAAAATTAATGACTTTTAGTGAATTTAGGACAGTTTCAGAGTTAAACATATGTTAACATAAATTAATATATTCTTAAATTAATTCATCACCGTGACCACGACCCTAAGCTGCTGCCACCTAAACACAGAGCCCTGTGTGTCCTATAGACAGTGACAAGACTTCAGTCCCTACATCCTTAATCTGCCAACACCTGAAGATTCCAGACACCCGTGTGACTCTTCCACATAAGTTTGGGAATCTGTGGTGTCTATCTACTAGCTCTCTGGAGGATTTGTTCCTGGCTCAGAAACTTGTCTATAGCCTACCTGAATGGTAGTGTCTTTTGAAAACCCATTCACACGTCAACACTGAGTGGTCTCTTTCTAGTTTGATAAACACCATGATCATGTGCAGCTTTGGACAAAATGAACTTACTTAGTTTACAAGCTACAATCTATCAGCGCGGGAAGCAAAGTCAGGAACCAAAGGCAAGAAATTGAAGCAGAAACTAGGGAAGAACACTGCTCAGTAGCTGGCTTCAAGGCTCACATTCAGCTACCTTTCTTGCACAGCCTAAGTATACCTGCCTAGGGATAGTAATGCCTACACCTCGCTGGGTTTTTCTACATCAATAAAAATCAGGAAAATGATTCACAGACATGATGACAGGTCAGTCTGGTGAACACAAATCCTCAATTGAGATTCCCTCTTCCCAGATATGTCTGGGTTTGTATAAAGATGATATAGACTAACAAGTACATGCCTCAAGACTAAACAAGCACAACTGAGCAGATCCAAAACCTTAAAAGATGGGGTAACAGAAAATAAAAGTTTAAATTTCTACCCAACAAAGATAAGACAGGAGTCCAAACCAAGATTCTGTAAGAGACTTAACCCCAGAAACTGTGTGCTGTCACAAAAACATAGGATGCACACATACACACACACACACACACACACACACACACACACACACACACACACGATAAAGAAAATATGTTTCTTCCAAAAATGTGGTACTCACATCATAAAATACCCTGAGGAAAACAAATTAGATGACATACAAGACAATGAATTCAAAATAGTAATTTTGAAAATGTTTAAGGAACACAAAAAGAATGTGAATAATGACAGTGAAGACAATAACATGCAAACTAATGAAATAAATACAGAAAATCATTTGAGTTATAAAAACAATTTAATAAAGAGAAATTCTGTGGGAAACTCAAAATAAAATAAATATTGAAGTAAAATTTTCACTTAGTGATATAAAAAGCTCAAAGTAAAGCCAATTTAGAAAGTACCAAATGGAGTAGAAGATATTAGGTCAAGATGAAAATGTAGAGGAACAGAATGATTCAGTCAAAGAAAATGATAAATCTAGACAAATCTACAAATAAAAACAGTAAGTGGAATGTCCAAGAATTTTGGGATGCTGTAAAAGATCAAAACTATGAATAATATCTATAACAGAAGAAGACACTCAAATCAAAGCCATAGAATATATTTTAAACAAAATCACTGAAGAAAAATTACAAAAATCTAAGGAAAGAGAAACCTATCTAGGTCCAAGAGTCAGGTAAACAGAACATTAAATAGACAAGACCATAAAATAAACTCCCCCACATTGTATGTTATTTGAAACACTAAGTGTGCATTTGAAAAAAAAAAAAGATATTGACAGCCAAAAGAGAAAAAGACCAGTTACATATCTATGCATGCCTATCAGAACAACAACAGATGGTTTTTCAATGTGGGCTTTACAAACCAGAATGGGTTGGATTGATAGACTGCACATTCTTTAAGACTTCAGGTGCCACCTAAGAATACTACACTGAGAAAAAAAATATCTGCCATATAGGAGGAAGAATACCTTCCATGATAGAGGCAGGTTAAATGGATTTGTGTTTCAGGCTTTTTTAAAAAAAGGTTAAACACATGCAAGAGATAAGAGCAAAATCAACACTTTTTAAAGCCAGAGTTAACAAAGAAGTACTATGGTGGTATTTTATTTGTACTGAAATGTGATTTTAATTGTATGTTAATAAATAAAGTTGCCTGGGGGTCAGAGCTATTAGAGCCATAGCAAGAGCGTGGTGGTGATGGCACATGCCTTTAATCCCAGCACTTGGTAGACAGAGCTAGGTAGATCTCTGTGTGTTCAAGGATACAGCCAGCATTGGAGACATATGCCTTTAAGACCTGGATGGCTGTACTTACAGGCAGTGATGAGGCAATCACGTGTTTGGGTTTACAACCAATGAGAAGGCAGAACAGAAAGACTATTTAAAGACAAACACACAGGAAGCAGGTCTCTTTCGGAGAGGTAGGACCACTGCAGGAGGAAGGGTAAGGTTTTAGCTCTGAGCTCTGACCTCTTGGCTTTCTCTTTTACATTGGTTCTGTGTTTCTTATTTAATAAGACAGTTGGTTACATCTACAAAGTACTAAAATATCTTCTGTATAACATCATTTTTCCTTCATCCAATAAGCACAGTTTGCCATCCATGATAGAAATTACCTAAGCATAAAAGGGTGAGAAACAAATGTTTCCAGGAAAAGAATAGGGGTTTCTAGTCTAATATCCAGTAAAATAAACTTCAAACCCAAGCTAATAAAAGACATAGTAGACATTCACCTCACACTGATGAACAATTCTAGAGGCTACCAAAGTCCTCAAGTATATGTACCAAAATGGAATTCACCAAACTCACAAAGCAAATTCAGTTAGACATCAAAAAACAGATTAAATAGTTCTAGCAATTCATAGTATGTGACTTCATTTCCCCACTTTCACCAGTGGACAAATAATCTGGTCAAAAATGAACAGAAAAATAATAAAGCTAAATGACATCATAGCTCAAATGAACCTAACAGCTATCTATAGAACATGTTGTCCTCACAATTAGAGAGTGCACAATCGCCTCAGCCACACTTGGAAACTTCACTAAAATACACCACATATGAGAACACAAATTATGTCTCAGAAAATATGGAAAAAAGTGGAAAAACTCCTATCTTATCAGACTACTAAGGAATAAAACTAGTTATCAACAGGCACAGAGAACAGAGGAAATTCAATACTCATGGAGATTGAATAATACACCATCAAATAAGGAATGGATTACTAAAGAAATTAAAAAGTTCCTAGAACTGAATGGAAATGAAAACAAAATTTATCAATTCTATGGAATATGTTGAAGGCAGCCCCAAGAATAACTTTGATAATTTTAAGTGCCTGTATCAATAAGTTAGAAAAAAAAAGCATAAAAACAGCTTGAAAGCGAACCAAGGCCCTTGGAAAAACAAGACCAAAATAATAACACTACACAGAAATAATCAAAATAAGAGCATAAATTAATGAAATATAAATATAAAATACAAAGAGTCATTTAAAAGTTTGTTATTTTACAAGATTAATAGTACTAACAAACCATTAGATGAATTAAGTCAAAGAGAAAGAGTATACAAATTAATAAATGTAGGAATGTTGAAGACATTAAAACAAACCCCAATGAAATCCAGAGGACTGTAAGGACATACTTCAAACCCTTGTCTTAGTTCCCGTTCTATTGCCATGAAGAGCTACCACAGCCAAGGCTACTCTTACAAAAGAAAGCATTTAACTGGAGGTCTGCTTACAGTTTCAGAGAATTTGTCATTTATCATCATGACAGGAAGCAGCCAGGTATGGTGTTGGAGCAATAGCTGGGCCCTTTGCATCCTGATCCACAGGCAGCAGGCAGAGAGACAGACAGACAGACAGACACAGACAGAGACAGGCAGAGATAGACAGACAGACAGAGACAGAGAGGCTGGGCTTGGCGTGGGCTTTTGAAACCTCAGTGACATACCTCCTTCAACATAGCCACACCTCCTAATCCTTTCCAAACAGTTCATCAACTGGAGGCTAAGCATGCAAATATATGAGCCTATTAGAGGCATTCTCATTTAAACCACCACATTTTTTATTCAACCAAATTGGGAAACCTAAAGGAAATGGATGACATTTTTAATGCAAATAACATGCCAACCTAAAACCAAGAAGAGATGAAAAATGTGAACAGTTTCATCACAAGAAAGAAGGTTGAAACTGTAATAACAAACCTCTCCACAAATAAGAGCCAAAGACAAGATGATTATTACAGAATTTTAGCAAACCTTTAAAAAATTACTAACTATAACCAAAGTTTCTCGGACTATTTCATACAACATAAAAGGGAAGAATGAGCCAAATTCTTTTTACACAGCCAGCATTGAACAATAATTATATTAGCTGAAGACAAGATACACAAAAAAGAAAATTATAGACCTAGGTTCCTGGTGAATATAGATACAATAATTCTCAATAAAATATCAGCATACTGAATTTAAGAACTCTTGAAAATGAGCATCCACCATGATGAAGGTGGCTTCATCGCAGAGATATGGGGATGGTTCCACATACATAAGTAAATAAACACAAAACACCACATAAATAGAATTAGGAACAGAAACCACATAGTAACTGCTTATAAGTAGAAAGATACTGGTGAAGTCCAAGAAATTGAAAAGATACCAGAAGACAAAAAATATCTCCATACTCTGGGGTTGACTTGATTAATATCTTGCAACTGGCTATCTTACCAGAGGGATTCCACAAATTAAATGAGACCCACACACACACAACAAAATAAATGCAATTATTCACAGAAACTGAAAGAAATTCAAATTTTAAATAGGAACCTAAAAGACCCAGAAAAACAAAATCTATCCTGAGCAATAAAAACATCATCTGAAGTAGTTCCTAATTTCCAGCTTCATTACCGGCACACAGTAATAAAATAGGACAATATTAGCATAAAAACAAACAAATTGGTGAATGGAATAAAATTGAGGAGCTATATTGAGCCCATGTTACTTACAGCCACCAAAAATGCACATTGGAGAAAAGAGACCATCTTAAGCAATGATGTTAGACAAAAAGACAGCTATGTATAGGAGAAATAAACCAGATTTTTTTTCCTTACCATGGTTAAAACTCAACTCCAGATGGCCCAAAAACCTCGTTGAAAGACTTGATGTCTTGAATCTGTTAGAGGAGTAAGTAAGGCCAATGTATATGCTCAGATAAGAACTTTCTAAGTATAATTTTACTAGCACAAGCAATAGTAGTGATAATTGGTATTTTCTCTATGTCTTTTAATTAATTTTGATAAGGGTTTGCCAATCTTGTTGAGTTTCTCAAAGAACCAACTGCTTGTTTCTTTGTGTGTTTTGTTTTTGTTAGTTCTATTTCACTTATTTCAGCCCTGAGTTTGATTACTTCTTGCCATCTACTTCTTTTGGGTGTCATTTCTTCTTTTTGTTTTTAGGGCTTTCAGATGTGCTGTTAGTTCTAGTTTGAGATCTCCCCAATTTGTTTTGTAGTCACTTAGTGCTATGAACTTGTGTCTTAGAAGGCCCTCATTATGTCCCATAACTGTGGGTATATTGTATATTCATTTTCAGTCAATTCTAGAAAGTCTGTAATTTCTTTTTTAAAAATGTGTACTTATTTATTTATTTATTCATTTTTTTGACAACATTTCTCTGTGTAGCTCTGTACTTGAGGCTAACCTCAAAATCAGAAATCCACCTGCCTTTGTCTCCTGAGTGCTAGGATTAAAGGCACGCACCACTACTGCCTGGATTTTTCTTAATTTCTGTTGAGCATTCTTCATTAAATAGTGAGTTGTTCAGTTCCCATGAGTTTGTAAGCATTCTGTTGTTTCTATGTGGGAGTGTAAAATGGTGCATCCACTAAGGAAATAATGATTAAGATTCCTTAAAAACATAGAAAAAGATTTACCACATAATCCAGCTATACACTTCCCAACATATTCCCACAGACTTCAATATTCACCGATAGGAATACTCATTTAACCATATTCACAATATCCAGGAAAGGGTGAGAGCCTATATATCTATCAACTACTGAATGGTTAATTAAAATGTGGCACTTACATATGGGAATTTACTCAGCTGTAAAGAAAAATTAATTATGAATTTTTAGGTAAATAACTGGAGCTGGAAATAATCATTCTGAGTGAAGTAATCCAGACCCAGAAAGATCAATGTCTCATGACCTCTCTTATGCAGTTTGTAGATTTGATACTTAAACCTGTGTGTTTATACTGGAGTACCTATAAAAGTCAAGAAGCTAGAAAGGATCCATGGAGGGGGTAATGGTTCCTAGCAAGTAAGGTAGGGTGCAGTTTATATGAAGGGTGAAAGGGCAATCACGGAGCAGAAAATGTGAAAAATAGGTTAGAGAATAGGAGGGCAGGGTAGAGGAATGGCTATGGGGATTGCCAACTACCTCTAAAGTGCTTTGATTAAGCCACATGGAGCTTCTTCAGAGCCTTCCTTAAATAAAAATATGAAAGTGTTCAAATGGAGCTACCATATATTGGGGTGATAATGTCTTCCCAGACATAAGCTATCAAGCAAAAATCTAGTGCCAGGATGTACATTATCTCTTGTTGAGCTATCTCATAGATTCCCACAAACATTACAGTCTATTGCCATTGCCCTTCATTGCCTTCTGCTCCTTGATGATTAGACCTTATTGCTGTAGATATTGCATACTTGAGACGTAGGACATGGAAAAATCAGACTGGCACAAACATGGAAGGATCATCCTTTTTTATTACAATGCTGGAAGATCCTTTGCATACCAGTAGGGAAAAGCTGTCTTACATAGCTGTGAGCCTTGCAACCACAACAATGACTGACCTGTCAAGATATGCCCATTGGTACAATTGTAACATGTTATAACAAGGATAGCCAACTACCTCATGATTAGATTGAAGGCACTTTACACAAAACTGAACTCATGCATGGTTCTGTTAACTCAGTCAGGAACCTGTGGTCAGATTAGACATTGGTGTAAGGAGAGACACCTACTACTATTATTCTGCTGAAGAGACAATATTAAAGTGACTTTTAGGTACTTATCTGTACACAGATTAGTACAGCTCTCAAACACCAACAAAGAAGCTTGTATTTGCAGTATATGGCAATTAATACAAACACAAGGACTCATAACTTGTCAGATAATAAGAGACCATGAAGCACGCAGCCCTAAATGGGATGTGTGTATCACCCCCACTCCCATCCAAAGCTCAAAAGGATCATCAAATGTGGTTTACAGGACTATAAGGTAATGAATAACTAATGTGAAATAGTATTTTGTAGACATGATAGGGCCATTGGCACATAAACTCACAATGTTTGAGATTACATACACAGCCTAAACAAGATCAAGCCAGCCAAAATCCCCAGTATGTGTGAGAAGCTCATAAAGTCCCATGCCTAGTTGAGGCAACTGATAGATGCTGGGGAAAGGAGAGTCAGCTTTTCCAGGCATGTAGCCCGTGATAGGCTATTCATGCTACAGTGGATGGTCCTACATCTGTGCACATACCTACATTAATAATTTGACTCAATAGGTATATTCAAAAAGAGTATGTGAAACTGGGAGAGAAAAGAATAAGGAGAAATGAGGGGAGTTGAAGGGTAGGGGATGGTGTATGGATTTGATCACAACACATTATTTTCATGTACAAAATGCTCAAACCTTAATATGGATGTAGGCATATATGTGCAATTTATATACATATGTAAATTAGGTTAATAAGTCTATACAAAGAGATATCTTTAGATGATAAAAATATTGGTAAGTGGCAAGAAAATATTTATAATAGTGAACACAGAAATAATGCCTGAAGTAACCACTATTATCCACATGTACTATTATCTGATTTATTCCATCCAATATAACTCAGATTGATGAATTTCTCTAGAAGATGACCTCTACATGGGTCCTGAATCTTAAAACAGAGAGACTGTACAGACTACAAATAAATAGCTAATCCTATAAACAAGAAAAATGCCAATTTATATCAAAAGATTACATTCAAGTATTACACTTAGGCAAACAAAAACATGTTTTTAATTATCCCCCCTCACATATAAACAAAATCCATAAGTTTAATAGAGACATATTTGATGAAATAGCTTGAGATACAGCTGTTATTCATGATAGCTAAATTCACTTAGACAAATTATAGGGATCATTTTAACAATGACTATCAGTTCTACTGAGCCAGGGCAGGTAAAGCAAATCACTAATGTTGGGTAAGTTTATTTTAGACCCAATAGTAACTCTAAGGCAATTTTTTTTTTTCGAGACAGGGTTTCTCTTGTGTAGCTTTGCGCCTTTCCTGGAACTCACTTGGTAGCCCAGGCTGGCCTCGAACTCACAGAGATCTGCCTGCCTCTGCCTCCCTAGTGCTGGGATTAAAGGCGTGTGCCACCACTGCTCGGCCTCTAAGGCAATTTTTAAGAGAATTTAAAATAACTGTTTATTTTTACATTCTATGTAGGTATGTGTGAGGGCCTGCATGTATGTATGTGTTCCACGTGCATGCTTGGTACCCATGGAGGTCAGAAGAGAACGTCAGAACCCCCAGAACTACAGTTTCAAATGGTTGTGTGCCACTGTGTGGGTACAAAGAAGAGAAAGTATATCCTTTGGAGAAACAGTAAGTGCTCTTGATCACTGAGCCATTTCTACAATCACCTAAGCCAATTTCTTCAAGTTGAAACAATTATTCTAACATTAGTCTGGAACATTAAATATGTAAATACTGAAGAGTAATCATGGAGAATTTACCCAATTAATTAAACTGAGAAACATAAAGGTATTTCAAATAAAAGATTGAGCCACAGGGTGATACAACCAGATCAATGGGATAAACCAGAGTCACAAACAAGATTACAAAAAAGCGCAGATGAGGATGAAGGCTTTGGTGAAGCCTTCAAAGACAATATGACAAAATGTTATAGTTTAAATATTTTTCCAAATCTCATGTTGAAGACTGAGGTTGTAACAGTATTCAAATGTGGGCCGTTTTAGAGGTGATTAGGGCACAAGGGCTCTGACCTTATGAATGAGTTAGTGTCTTATTGCAGAAACACACTAGCCATTGTAGGAGTAGAGGCTGGACTAAAAGTATGTGTTCAACCCAAATATGTGAAGGCCTAGCCTCCACAACATATACCACCCAGAAAGGCCCTCCCAAAAGAGGCAGCTCCTAAATATAGGGCTTCCTGTCTCCAGAATTATAAATCAAGATATTTATGTGTATGGGCCAGAGTATAACATGTGCAAGCCCACATGGGCTTGTGTGTGTGTGTGTGTGTGTGTGTGTGTGTGTGTGTGTGTGTGTGTGTGTGTGTGTAGGCAAGTGGAAGTAGAGGTCTTAAATCACTCATGGAAGCTTATCCTTAATTATAAATGCCTGGCCTTGGCTTGGCTTATTTCTAGACAGCTTTACTTAAATTATCCCATCTAGCTTTTACCTTTCATTATTTCTTACTTTGTGGCTTGCTGTTTATCTGGGTGACTTGCCCCTGATGTCCTCTTCCTTCTATTTTTTTTTCTTTCTGCCTGCCATTTTTAAATAAATGACCCATCTTCATTTTATCACAAAATATGTATATACAATGATGTTTTAAGGTTATTTTGTATCTTTTACTAAATTATTTCTCTCTGTTATTGGATTGTACTATATTTGTTTTTATTATATAATTAAACTTACCAACATAAGCATATTACAGGACTATTAAGTAATTTTAGCATAAACATATTCATATATATATATATATATATATATATATATATATGTCATGCATGAGATAAATAGGTCACTAAATTCTATGTCCCTGGAACCTCTTCTTTACTGAACCAAGCCAAAGTGAGAGAATTGTGGAAAGCAGTCACACAGGCCTAACCCAGAATGTTATAATAAATTCAAAAGTGCACTAGGAACTGAGCTAACTAGCATCATCTACAGAAGGAACCTGGTTCCTGCGCATGTATACTCACTCAGTCATTCTCTGGAATGCTGCTCATATAAAAAAGTAAGCTGACAGAATGGTGTCATTGCTAATATCATCTAAACTGTAAAGCTCCACTCCCAAAACTCCCTGTTGTGCTCTGAGCAACGTTGTATGGCCACACCATGGACAGAACTAGTGATTTAGGTTCAGCCAACCTAACTACTGGGTCTTAGCCATGCAGGAGCTGTGGGTACTGTTTAAACTCTTGACCTAGTCTGGGAATTTCCTGGTAGTAGAGTCTCAGAAAGAGACCCTGCAGGACACTGATCTCAGCTGGTCCTGCTGCCACTGAACACCGCACTAACTCAGTAAGTTGATCCCTCCTATTAGCTTCCCTGTTAGGAAATCACATTCAGCCTTTTATCTCCAGTGCAAACTCAGGGTGATTTAAAAAAAAAAGAAAAAAGAAAAAAGAAAACTCTTGACAGCTTCCTTACTGTCTGACTCTGACTCTAGCTGGCCGGTGAAGAAGTTAGTGCACATCTTAAAATTGGTAAGTCTGATTTTTTTTTTTTTTATTGTTAGGGTCACTTGTGGATAAATGACAGTTTAAAATGAAACCTATTCACAAATTTCATAAATTATTAAAAAACTTCTAATTATATTTGCAAATTGATAAGTGTGCTTCTTAGTTTTATTTATTTATTTATTTATTTATTTATTTATTTATTTATTTTGTTGATGCTGTTGTTGTTTTAACTTGACACAAACTAGAAAAGTCTGGTAGAGGGAATATCAGTTGAGGAATTGACTCCGCATTTTGGCCTGTAGGCAAGCCTATAGGGGCATTTTCTTTATTAATGATTGATGTGAGAGGACCCAGTTCACTGAGGATAATGTCACCCCTGGGCAGGTGGTCCTGGGTTGTATAGGAAAAGCAAGCTGAGAAGCTATGAGGAGGAGTAAGCCAGAAATCATTGTCCCTCCACTGGTCTCTGCCTCAGTTCCTGTCTCCAGGTTCCTGCCTTGAGATCCTATCCTGACTTCCATTCATGACAGACTTTAAGTTGTAGGATGAAATAAACCCATTGCTCCCCAAGGTGCTTTTAGTGTTTGTGTTTTATCCCTGTGTTATAACCTAAGACAATTGTACTAGTCAGGGTTCTCTAGAGAAACAGAATTTATAGAATTAATGTGTGTGTGTGTGGTGTGTGTGTGTGTGTGTGTGAAGAAAGGGGATTTATTAGAATGGCATACAGGCTGTGGTCCCGCTAACCCAACAATGGCTTTCTATGAATGGAAGGTCAAAGAATCCAGTAGTTGTCTATGAGACTGGACATTGCAGCTGGTCTTCAGTATACACCAAAATATCAAAGAAGTAGACTTTAATGCCAATGAAGAAATGGACTTTCTAGCAAGGCAAGGGCAAGCAGACAAAGAGAGATCAAGCTTTCTTCTTCCACGTCCTTCATATAGGCTACCAAGAGAGTGGCACATATTAGAGGTGAATCTTCCCACCTCAATAGATCTAGATTAAAGGTAAAACTTCCCTCCTCAAAGATCCATATTATAAGTGTGTCTTCCCACTAGGCAGTGGTGGCTCACACCTTTAATCCTAGGTCTCTAGAGGCAGAGGCAGGCGGACCTCTGTGAATTCAAAGTCAGCCTGGTTTACAGTGTCGTAGGATGTTCCTCCAGTCCTGCCTTGCCCAGCAGTCTGGACAAATCTCTCCAACCCATGGTCTCATAGCTGCTTATGAAATAATAACTCAGAGGCTTATATTAATTGCAAGCTGTATAACCTTTGGCTTTAGCTTCTTGCTGGGTAGCTCTTTCATCTTAAATTAACCCATTTCTATAAATCTGTATGTTGCCACCTAGCCGTGGGGTTATCTGTCTGCTGACATCTTGCTGCTCCTTCAGCAGCAACTGGCATATCCCTGACTCTGGCCTTCTTCGCTCACTGTCTCTTTTGGATCTTCCCACATGGCCCCATTCTACCCTGCCATAGGCCAGTGTAGCTTTATTTATCCAATGGGAGCCACACATGTTCACATCCCATATCAATACAGAGCTAGTTCTTGCACAGCCAAGGCCACACAAAGAAACGCTGTTTCAAAAAACAAAACAAAACAAAAAAAAAAAAAAGGAGTGTGTCTTCTCCCTTCAAGTGATTTAATTAGGGGGGAAAAAACCCTCACAGGTGTACCAGCTGCTTGGGTTTTAGTTAATTCCAGGTGAAGTCAACAACCAAGAATAGCCCTCAGAATTACTAGCATAATGGGCATTTTAATAATGTCACTCACTGCAAATGCTTCTCATTCTCAAGCACAAATAATAAAATAGACTATGACCACAGATTATTTGTATAAATCTTTCAGCAACTACATTTAGTTACACTTCAGATTTGTTGAAAATAAGGAACATGAAATGTTACAAACTGAATTTTTTACCTTAGTTATTTGTAGCTTTTACCATCTTAATTTTCAGAAGAGCTACTCAAAATTGCTTTAGTAAGGCTTGGCAAATAATATTGTACTAGATATACTATTATCTTTTTTTAGAGTTGGTTTTATTTTTATCAAATCCATCCCTCCTTTTCTAGTTCTAAACCAACATGTCCCTCCAATTTCATATATATACATACACATACATGCACATATGCGTGTGTGTGTGTGTGTGTGTGTGTGTGTGTGTGTGTAGTGCAGTATTCATTTAACTCAGTGAGTTCTGTGTCCTGCTTTCTGCACTGGTATGCTACTGATTTGGAGCTATCAGTGGCTTGCTACCTGTTCCACATCATCTCATTTCTCACTGGATATGTTTTTTTTTTTTTTTTTTTCTTCACTGGAGGTTGGTGTTTACTTACAAAGTTTCTTGCCTGCAACACTAACTCTCCATGCATATTTCAGTAAACTCTCACTTCCTGAGTACCTCTGGGTAACAGGATGATGGCTTCACTGTTGCATGGACTTTGTGTTCTTTGTGATCCCCTCTTTTCTCTATCATGCCAATGATCACTCTCTTCTACTTAAATCCTTGGCCAATGAACTTTTCTCAGAAATACCAATTTTAGTGTGCTTCCTCCCAGTAAAACCTTGACTGAGAATTAGAGTGAAGAGGATACTTAAATTCTTTACTCATTTGATTAATTTAATATTTTACATGTTCTTGTTTTGAACTTTAAGGTGATTTTTATCAAGATATTTTGAGGCTGCCGATTCAGCTTATTCAATTTTTGAAAAATGTTCATGATGAAGCTAATTAGCAAAGTCAATTTTCATTTTTAAGCCAAGAATAAAAATCACAAATAAATGCATTTGTCAAAAAGAACTATAAAATTGTATATTTAATGAAAAATATCAATTATGTATTATTAAAAATAAGTATTGCTAATCAGAGTATGATTTAATTTTGCAAATTAGAAGTATAATTAAATTCTTTATATAGATATGTATATATATATATATATATATATATATATATATATATATATAGTTGGTTGTTCATTGCAATTCTTAACATATAGCATGTGAGACATCAGCACTAAGCCTGTACAAGAATGGACCTGTCAATACTCAGGCATAGATAAAGAAGAGGCATATAGCACTGTATCTATTAGTGCTGAAACTACTGAGTACTGATATATGGGAGGAGAGGGAAAATCATTGCTTCAGCTGTAGCTTCATAGATGCCCTTCAGGCTCCAATGGATAGTTTCAATCCAAAGATCTCACAGATGGCCTCTGTTAGGCTAAATGGGTCACAAAATAGAACCAAAAGTCAGGAATCTGGAGAAGGGATTGTTAGGGATTGTAGGACTGATAAGGATGGGAGTAGAGAGATATAAGATGGGGGAAGAATAGTCAAGATATCTTGTATACATGTATGAAGTTGTCAAATAAAAAAAGCAATTCAAGAAAAAGTTGGCTATTGTTGGAGACACACACGATTTATGACTATTCTTTTGTTGTATATTATTTGATAAAACTCATTTAGCTCCCTTATTCAATGCAGCAAGGCCATAAATCTTTATGAAATCTCATATGCTCATACACATTTTACCTTGATAATTTTACTATAAAATATTTTGGTGACATTTTAAAATATCTTTAATACCTGACCACATTGATTTTGTGTTTTGAAAATGCTTACCTCTTAAGGAAAGATACTGAAAATAGCTGAAAGGAATGGTTTCAGATGAGGGTCACAAGGGGAGGAGGATGTTGTAGGTGTTCAATGATTTTATATATTTTTATAAAATTTATATTTTCCTCACACTCACAGAAATCTCATTCAAATGTGATGCATTCTTTGTTAGTTGCTAGGAGTTAGACAAAAAAAAAAAGTTGTTAAGAGAAATTTTTGCCATAATATCAATCCTCCCATATCAGATCAGATTCATTATGTTGTACAAAAGGTCAAATGTCCTTTTTCAATGAACAGTTTGCATGCCTCACATAGTTCGCCCATAATGGCATATTTTTGACAGGAGAAAACACTAATTTCCTGGTTTGGCATGCAGTAATTAAATCATTGAAAACTAGTCACTCTCCTTTAATATACAAAGATTATCAGACAATGTGTTTTCCTGATAAATGTCACCTCAGAAGTCTGAGTATATATATTGACTGGGAGTCCACTAGGCAGTTAATAACCCATAAAGACACTACAGTGTAGTAGTCCCAGCTATCCCAACTTTTGTAATCATGAACATAAGAAAATATTTCTAATTAGTGGTTGTTTTGTGTGTGTGTGTGTGTGTGTGTGTGTGTGTGTGTGTATTGAGCTTCAGGGAAAAATACTTATTAGAAATATTTGGAAGCTGGATATTGTAGAACACACCTGTAATTCCATCACTCAGGGGATAAGGCAATAAGACTGAAAGTTCAAGGCCAGCATGGACTTTACAGAGAGACCCAGTCACAAAAAAAAAATAAAATAAAATGAATAAAATATGTTGATTCAAATATATAAACTTAACTTGATCAGTGAATATTTAATCACTTCACTGCTTTGCACTTGCAGCAAATTTCTGAATATTGTTTCTGTATAATAAAGTATACTTGTGCCAAGACTCTATTATAAATGATATCCTAGTTAAGTTTTTGTCAACCTGACACAAGTTAGAATCTTTTGGGAAGAGAGAATCTCAATTGAGAAAATACCTCACCAAATTGGACTGCAGGCAAGCCTGTGAGCATTTTTTGGTTAAT
This sequence comes from Peromyscus leucopus, assembly GCF_004664715.2. Lineage (NCBI taxonomy): Eukaryota > Metazoa > Chordata > Mammalia > Rodentia > Cricetidae > Peromyscus > Peromyscus leucopus. The sequence continues at coordinate 34,967,322 of NC_051075.1, read as the reverse complement.
GCTTGATAGAAGAAATTACCCCACTGACGGTGGTACCATCATTGGGCAAGAGGTCCTGCATGGTAAAAGAAATCAAACTGAGCAAGCCATGAGGGGAAAGCCAATAAGCAGCATTCCTCCATGGCTTCTGTTTCAGTTTCGTTCTCCAAGTCCCTGGCCTGTTTGAATTCCTGCTCCAATTTCACTCCTGGATGAACTGTTACTTGAATTTATAAGATGAGATAAATCCTGTCTTTCCAAGTTTACTTTGATCGTGGTATTTCCTCACAGCAATAGAATCCCTAAACAAGACCTAAATTGGTTCCAGGTTCCTAATGTATTGCTGTGACAGACATGACCTTGTGTTTGGGTATAGATACTGGTGGTGTTATTTGAACTCTGGTCTGGAAAAGCATGGAGTGCTCAGAGCTCATGGGGATGTTCAATGGGAGCTCGAAAGTTAAGCATGTTGACATCAACGTTGACAATGAGGGCCTAGCTTGTGATATTTCAAAGGGAAGCAAAGACCCTATCAGAACCATTTATATGTTATTTTGAATTAAGAATCTGTGGTCTTGGTCATCTGGAGCTGAAAATATTGACTACGATTAATAAGAGAAAAGATCCACTGAAATGAAACCTTTTCTTTGCTTGAACAACTATTCAGGTTCTGGTCAGCTGGGGCTGGGGAAACAGGTGTGCCTAGAAGAGACCAGCATATTTGAGGCAATGATCTGGGAAGTGTTTTGTCATGGCCAGCATATAGAAGCTGTGGTCCAGAGGGAGCCAAGACTGTACAGTTGCTGCCAGCTAAACTTGAGTCTTCCAGAGGGTACATGTTTTGAAGGCACAAATAAGTCAAGGGAGTAGCTGAGGCTTGGTACCGTATGAAGCCTCGAGGGACCGTTGTTGAAGGTGTGACCTCAGTTGCAGTAAGAGCCTCAGGGTTGAAGGTGTCATGGAGAGAAGCTGAAGCTTGGCACCATGTGGTAGGGTCAGAGTCCATGAAGACAGGCCAGAAGACAGAGACTATTGGTGAAGGGACAGCCCAATTACAGAAGAGCCTCTAGGACCTTAGAGATGCAGAAAGAACAGCATGGCATCAGCCTTACTTTAGGAGAAAGCTTCCTGTGCTTTGGGTAGCAAAACTGGAGAAACAGAGCTGCTAAGGCCCTTTGGAGTCAGGAAGATCCTAAGTCCCAGGAATCTGGGACTGGGGCTTACCTGCTGATCTCTTGTTTTGCTTTGGTCTGATTGTAAACATGCCCTGAGTCTTCCACCTGGAACAAAGAACATACGTAAGTTTCTTTCTTTTCTTTTCTTTTTTTAAATAGGAGCCCACAGTTGAGAGACTGGATATTTTAGAGAGGGTTTAAACTTTGAAAGAGACTTCAGATTTTTTTAAAGACACTGAAATTTGAAAGTGTTTGAATTTTTAAGGACTGTAGGGCTTTTAAAAGCTATAATGCATTTTATATTGAGATTCTTATATTAGCATGAATTCTTGGGTATAAATAAGAAAACAAAGTTTATAGTTTAATAGTGATGTGTTAGTGTGTCAAATTGACAAGGGGTCAATTACCCTGTTTTTTGTGTATTTAATTTTTTTTTTTGACTTGACACGAAATTGTCAGTTGGTAAGAGGGCACCCTCAATTGAGAAAATACCATTGGTTTGTTGGTGGGCCTGTGAATTTTTTAATGACTGATGTGAAAGGCTCAGCCCACTGGGGTGGTGACACCCCTGTTACCTGTTGATAAGAAAGCAGGTCTAGAAAGCCATGAAGAGCAAGCTAAAATGCAGCATTCTTCCATGATTTATTCTTAAATTCCTGCCTCCAGGTTCCTGCCCTGACTTCCCTCAGTGATATACTGTTACCCGGATATATGAGATGAAATGAATCCTTTCCTCCAAGTTTCTTCTAGGTCTGGTGTTTTATCAGCAATAAAAATCCCAACTCAGACAAATGTTAACACTGTCGAAGCATGCCAAAGAAAGTCATCTAAGCTGCTTATCCAGGGACCCCTACTGTATAGGGGTGACAAAAGGTACTTAAGGGCTGTCAGGAGGAAAGCAATTGAAAATGGAGTCAGCAGTTTTGTGTATCTACTTGTACCAAACTCCATGCTAAGCATTTTCCACGCATTGCTTTAAAGAAAATGTAAACTGTTGATGATATTTGACCAATATGGTTATTTGTTGGAAGGACATTTCAGAAGCATGCCACTTTAACACACACTTTCTGAAGGCAGAGAAGGCAGCTGGGATGAAGAGGTTCTCATTTGCACATTTAAGTTTTCAAACTAGACAATCTCTATATTTTGATACAATTCCATGCTACCTTTGGGTTCTAGAAGTTGACTCACTTTAATTGCAAAGCCATGTTTAGACAAAAGGAATGTTTCTAATGGGCAGAGCCATGTTTTTCAATTTCTCCTACTTAGAGATAGAGTGCTGTGAATGAGAGGAGAGTGACAAAGAGGCTGAGATACATACGGTACAGCTCATTAAACACACCCAAGGAAACTGCTAAAGAAATGTGATCTGCTATTTCAACTGGGTTCTTAGATCATTGCATTTTGGTGACAGATGGCAAGGGTGGGAATGAGGAGCAAGACAGAGAGAGAGAGAGAGAGAGAGAGAGAGAGAGAGAGAGAGAGAGAGAGAACAGAAACTGAAATAAGAAAGCCATAGGCATTCCAGATTATTTAAGGAAAATTTTTCATCAAATTTCACCTGTGTAGGCAAGGTTGTGTTATTTAACATAGTAGTAGGGAAAGAGTGGTTATTATTGATGGTTGCTCAGGCTTTTTCAGGAGGAAGCAAAGCTGAGCACCTCTCCACCTCACAGCCTTATCTCTGAGAAGCAGCAGCCTTGGGAACATAGCTCACTCCATTTGTGTTATATGTTCTGATGCTAGCAGCTGAGGGAGAGCAGGTAATAAACTCCTAAGCCCTGGAGAGCTGGAGCAGTCCGACAGCAAAAAAAAAATTTAAATATTCAGCATGAATGATCCCTTCCATCACCTCTGTTTACATACATGATTCACTGTGAGATTCATGTCATACACTGTAAGTCACCTGATGTTGGAAGCTATTGCAGAATCTGGCTGATAGCTTGAATTTTAGTGACTCATAGATTCCAAAATATTTTTAATAATATGTCTTTGATTCTCTTTTTTTAATTTAATTATGCTGAACAATGCTAGTATGCTGCTATCTGGTATGTTAAATTTCGCATGACTTGTCCTGTGTACATGAACATGGTATTGATGTGAACAATTGTCCAAACAATACAAAGATGAACATTCAATGGATGCTATCTTCAAATTGCTCATTAGATGTTAACTTGTTATTGGTGCTTCCATAAATTTTTTGTTGTCAACTTTTGCTATTGTTTTTGTTTTTCATCATTATTTGCTGTGACAAATAAGAAGAGAATAGGGTCTTCTTACTTTTTGTAGCCCAATAGAGTATTCAAGCTGGAAAGTGGATCTGATGCAGCAACCTTAGAAATGATAAGGGACCTGTATAATTCTCTGAGGTGCTCATTTCAACTGATATTTATGCAGCATATAAATATATTCAATACTTTAAGGGTATGCAGATTGAATTATGTGAAATAAGAATTCTGCTTTCCAAGTCATGAGAGATTGATGATTTAATGACTAAGAAGGAAAAAGGAAAGAATAGTTGTAAATTATGAGTTGGTGATGGCGAGTAAAGGCGCTAGGAGCAGGTGCTAGGTCTGTGATCTATCAAGTCATTTTCCCAAACGAGCATGCAGATCTGCAGGCTTTCCTCCCAGCACAAATGGTAAAAATGTGGGGTAGGGAGACAAAATAGCTTCACTTTTTTTCTAGGTTCATGACTGAAATTCCTTGTCCAAACAGAAAATCAACCAGGGAGGAAAGCGTATTAATTTTTTAATAGGTAATACAGCTTTATTTGTGTTTTTATTTAAACTTTAATTATTTAACTTTAATTGTGTTTGTACCTGGAGATTGTTTGTGTATGTGTATGTCTGCATGCTTGTGTGTGTGTGTGTGTGTGTGTGTGTGTGTGTGTGTGTGTGTGACACGCTTCACTGGTGCTCATGAAGATCAGAAGGAGGCAAATCAGGTCAGATCATTTTGGGCGTGGGAACTGAGTCTAGGTCCTCTGCAAGAGCAGCAAGTGCTCTTAACAGTTGAGCCATCTCTCTCCAGTCCTGAGAAGTCTTTAGAAATAAAGGCCCTAAGTTGAAAAACATTATTTCATACTAAGTCTATAGGATTAATGGCAGGTTGTAGAGAAATACGTCCAGACAAAAGATGGTGTGATGAAATAGTGATAAAGTAGGCAAGGATTTAGGAAAACATGCTTTGTTAGGTCCCTCTTATGCTTATGCTGCTGTGTAACATTTCCTGTGACATATGTCTCCAGGTCTAATAACCTGCTTTCAGGGGAAGATCAAATGTGTGTCTGACTGCTTCAGGAGCAGAGTGGATCTGGAGGAATTCATTCTAGGCCTCATGGTCTGCTCCATGTGTGTAGGGGCAGGAACAGGAGAAAGAGTGAGGAAGCAGTCAGTTTCTGTGTATTCTAAATTACTCCCCAAAAAAACATTCATACTTTGGGGTAAGGTGGTCCTGTACCACTGTATGAAGTTGAGTATATTTCATAGCCTATGTACATCCGAGGTTCTGCACATTGAAACATGTGAAAAGGCGATTTGAGAAGACAGTCGTGAAAAGTAATTAAGAAAATTGTCAGCAACTCTGAGTCAAATCAGATACAGGTATGCTCAGGAATGTTAGCTCTTGTCATCACCAATTCCCTTCTCCAGTGTCACCCTGTAATAAACCAACGAATTTAATATATCAATCCAGTCACTAGCTCCAATTCTTGGGATTGGAACTTAGAAAAAATTAATTCTGTTCAGTTAAGTGTATTTGTTGTGCAGTTCATAGAATTTGCATCCAACACTACTTCCTCATTTATTCCAGCCTTCAATGCCTTTCATTCCGGTTTCAGGGAGTAGAGAGGGCATTCAGAAGGGAATAAGAGCCCTGTGCAAACAAGGCAACATTTGGCAGATGAAGAGACTTCTGAAGTCTTTTGTGGTGTTGGTACACAATGCCTTGTTTAGATTTAATTAAGGACTTAATTTTCTTAGAAGTATTCTGATATAGGCATCCAGATACATTCCTTTATAAATAAAGCTAAATCCTCAGGAGAAAGTCATGTGTTTTGGGTCTATTATATTCTAAAGTGGCTTTATGCACATTTTGAAAAGAAATAACAGTTACAAAATTTTAAGGAACTACAAAAAATTGTTCACTTGTGCATTGCTATCTGATACTCAAAGCTTAATAGTCAGTGTTTTATTTTAGCTAGCAAAACTCTGGTTTTGTGAAATCAGAAAAGACTCTGTGCTGAATGGATTGAATCCACTTAGTCAATTTTCAGTCTTTCTACTTCAGAGTGAGTACATTCTACAGATTCCTCAACATTTCCAGGTGATAAAAAAAAGGTAAAAATACTACTGCTCGGTGGATCAGAATATGGTAAAAAGCACAATGTCAATTTAGAGTCAGCTAATAAAAACATCTTAACCATTTTATAATTTCTCAAGTTATGCTATTTTCTAAATAGAAGGCTTCAAAGCCACCTTGGGAAAGGAAACCCATGGGGATACTACTGTACAGGAACAGTGTTGTCAAGGAGTGAATTACAGTCAGTTTGGCCACTTAGGTAGAGAAAGAAATGGTGGTGTTTGGCAAGAACGAGGGCTCTCAGAGTTAGAAAGATTTAAGCTGTTCTTTAGTGCCAGGCAGGAAAATCTGAGCCAGAGAACAAGGAAAACTGAGTTCCCCTTCATGTACTGGTATAACACCTTAACCCTTTTCCCATTGAAGCAAAGAGCAGAGGTGAGGAGGCTGATGAATGTGTACTAAGATGCAATTCCAGAAAGAAGTTTAGGTGTGCCATTGTAGATAAGGATGGCTGTATCACCAGAAAGACACATCCAGTCTTCTAACATTGCCACATGACCTGTCATCTTCCAAGTTCACAGTCAAACCTGCATAACTAAGTCACACACACACACACACACACACACACACACACACACACACGCATAAACACACAATCAGAAAATATATTTTCACTGTTTCAGTTGGTTTGGCTTTTTAAAAAGTTCATATATTGGAACACTACAATATGTATCATTTTTCAAATCAACTTTTTTAGCTTCGTAAAGTGCATCTAAGTTTCATTAATTGAATTTGCAATTTGCAATTATAATAAAACTATATAATTTTCCCTTCATTTATTATTTTCACATTTTTTGTAAATATGGTATTAAACTATTATGAATCTTGTTGTGTTCCTGCCTCAATTTCTGCTGCTCACTTAATGTCGGGCTGAGATCAGTCCTTGCTTGCCTCATACAAGCTTAACTGTGTCCCATAGGATAAGGTTAACAGACCATTTCCAAAAGATCATATGATATACAGAGTTTTATAAGGTACAGTCCACGCTTTCATCCTCTTCAGGCTTTGTATGCATTCATTCATGCTGTGCTTTTGCAGTCCTGAGACTCCAGTTACCATGTTGACTTTGATCAGTGACATGCTTCATCTTTGTCACAGTTGTGGTATTTCCAGAAAGGTTTCTAAGATTTTCTCAGATCATTATTACTACACAAAGTTACCAGTTGTCACCACTAATCAGATTAAGGATGTGTCCTCCTTTTTAGCTGGGAGGTTTTATCAGATATCTTGCCAAATTTTATTAACATCATTTTTTCTGTTACTAGACTATTTCCAATTAACCTGTTATTAGATACTATAATTGATTTTCTAGTACTAAACTACTATATCATATTGTAGTCACTCTTGAACTAGACATCCCATTATTTTATTTAGGATGTTTTCCCTTTCATCTATACAAATTTTTCTTATTGTATTATGACTTGGTATTTATGTCAATGCTATAATGCACCAATATTTGAATAACAGTAGTTTCACTTTTTTAATTCAAGTGTTTTGTGTATAGTTTAAATAACTTGTTTCTTAAAGTTTTGATTGCTTTTACTGTAATGCCATTGATAATGGTGTTTATAAATAAGGTTACTGAAGGTATTTCTCTCCATTTTAAATGTTATGCCTCTCTACATATTCACTCATTACTATTTTATTTTCAAAACTTTTAGATGAAAGGTTTTTATGGTTTATTTTTGTCCCTGGTTTGTGAAATTGTCTTTCTCAATTAAGTCTTAGGCAGATGCTTTGGCTCATTGGCAAAGTGCAAGTTCAAACTTCAAGTGGCCCTAGGTTTTTCTCCGAGAGTGTGAAAGAAGAAGAGCAAACAGAGACAGAGGACAGAAAAAGAAAGTGAGAATTAAGGAAGGGAAGGAGAAGGAGGAAGAAGAAATGCCTATACTATATTCTTTGGGGAAGGATAACGGGGTCTTGACGTCGGTTCTTGGCCTTGATATGTGAGTGATGTTTATCATTGAATTATATCCCAGATAACCTGTTTACTTTTATTCTCAGACATCCACTCACAACTTGAACACTCTTTGTAGTAAAAGCAGACCTCAAAATTATAATGCTTCTGCCTCAGACTTCAAGGTACCTGGGTATATAGGTTCCCACCAATAGACCCAGCTCTTATTATTGAAATTTAATTTTTTGTTGAGAAAAGTTGTTCCCATACTTAATAGCTTGAAGACATATAATGTTATCTGTTCTCAAATGCATGTTTTTGTCTTTGTCAAAAAGTGGATATTGCCAGACTCAGAAGGACAAACATAGTATATACTCACTCATAAGTGGATACCAGATGTGAGGGAAGGGATGGCCAGACTGCAATCCACAGCTAGCACCAGAGAGGCTAGCTAACAGGGAAAGACCCTAGGAGGGACACATGGATGACCCAGTGAAGGAGAAGTGGATGAGATCTACATGAGCAGACTGTTGTGGTGGGGTGGCAGAGGGCGAAGAGTGGGGAATGAGAACATAGGGAAATGGGAGGGTCGAGCTGGAACAGGGACAGAGTGAGAGGGCAGGAAGGGAGATGCCATGATGAGGATGAGGACATCATGGGGAAAGGAAGAGGCAGGATGCTGGGGAGGCTCTCAGCAACCCACCTTGGATTCCTGGCAGTGGTCCAGAGGGTGCCTGGACTGGTTTACTCTGGTGACCAGCCTAACGAATACCCTAATTATCATCATAGAGCCTTTGTCCAGTGACTGATGGAGGCAGATGCAGAGATCCACAGCCAGGCACCAGGCTGAGCTCTAGGAACCCATTTGATGAGAGGAGAGATTCTGCAAGCGAGCAATGTCAAGATCATGATGGGATGATATGCAGAGATGACCGGCCACACTAGCAGAAGCCCATGAGCTGTGGACTGGTGGCTGTGGAGCCCCCATGGGACTGGACTAGGCCCTCTGGGTATGGAAGACGCTTGTTTAGCTCGAACTCTTTGGGGGGCACCCAGGCAGGGGGATTGGTATCTATCCCTGGTCTATAGGCAAGCTTCTGGGGATCTAGTGCCTGTGGTGTGACAACTTGCACAGCCCTGGTGCAGTGGGAAGGGGCTTGGACCTGCCTAGGGTCAGTGTGCTGGGCTCAGCTGACTCCCCATGGGAGACCTCTATTTGGGGGATGTGGGGTGGCTTGGGAAAGAGGGTTGGGGGATGGGAGGAGGGAGGAGGGGGAATCTATGGATAGTATGTGGAGTAAGTAGAAATTTTCTTAATAAAGAAAAATGAAAAAAAAGAATAAGTGGTATGGTAGTTCATTCAGAATAATCCCATGTCTAGGAAGTGAAATATCATTTTTATATAGTCCCATTTCTGAATCAGGTACTGCATTGGAACACTGAACTGACCATCTCTTGGTCCACCACGTCACCAAAAATGGCTTATTGCTGCTGTCTGTGTAGGACAGTTCTATCAGGGGGAAGTATCAGGGTAATCATTCAGTGACTGATAGATGGATATGGCAGAAACAGAGTTCAAGGCATTAGTCTCACAGGCATTCCTCCTCATATCCCCATGGTTACTATATGCAGATAATCATCAATAGCACTTGGGAGCTTATCAACTGGGCATCTCATTCTTTCCACTGAATTTCTGGTGTGTAGTAATTCCATATTTATTTATACTTGTATAGTGTAATATGTAATGCGTGGGCTGGAAGAGCATCTTCAGATATAGAATATATTGTCTTTTTGATCCAAAAAGAACTACAAAGTGTATTGGTTCTATTTTTCTGGCAAGGAGTGCAAGGAGTACAATAGAAGATTGTCCCTTACTTTGTATGTGGTCCATCATGTGCTACATCACCAGGATTCTTAAATTTCACTAATTAGACAGGTATCATCTTCTGTAACATAAGACAGAATCGTTTGATTTTCCCCATGTTGATATCGACTGTCTCAGCATCATTTTTCTTGTTAAATTATATTGACAAATTTGATAAAAAAAACCCATGGATTACCTATGAATGCACTTTTCTTGAATATATTGTTCCATCAGTCTGAATATGGATCCATATGCCAATATTTTGCTCTCCTTAGTGGATTATAGTATGAGTCTTGAAATCAGATAGCATAAATTCTTCCACTTGATTCTTCATTCTTAAAATCACATTGGTGATGCTAAATGGCTCATACGTCAAAAAAGTTTTGGAATATGTTAGTCAATTTATATAAAAGTCTTGCTGATATTTTAATCAGAATTCAGTTTGTTTTGTAGTTCACATTGAGAAAGATTATATCAGCAAAATTGAACTACTAAATTTATTAACATGTTGTGTATCCTCACTTATTTTTAGAACCTTTCCAATTTCTCCTGGTTTGAAGTTAACATCATGTATTTTAGTATTTATTTTCCTTTTACCCTATTACATAGCAGCTCTCCCTTCTGACATTTTAGTAGTGGTTCTGTTGTTTACAAAACTTAAATTCATAGTTTAGGGATATTACACATTGACTTAAATTTTTAAAAAAATCTTACTCTTACATGATTTTCTTTCCTGCCTCTCCACCTGCCACTTAATGTTGACATTCCTTTCTTTCCAGATGTTATAACCCCCATAGTATATTATTACTTTTGCTTTCAGCAGGCAATTGATTCCTATGTTGTTTTTTTTTTTTTAATTTTATTTTACAATACAATTCAGTTCAACATATCAGCCACGGATTCCCTTGTTCTCCCCCCTCCCTCCCCTCTCCCCTTCCCCCCAGCCCATCCCCCATTCCCACCTCCTCCAGGGCAAAGCCTCCCCCGAGGACTGAGATCAATCTGGTAGACTCAGTCCAGGCAGGTCCAGTCCCCTCCTCCCAGATTGAGCCTAGCGTCCCTGTGTATGTCCCAGGTTTCAAACAGCCAACTCTTGCAATGAGCATAGTACCCGGTCCCACTGCCTGGATGCCTCCCAAACAGATCAAGTCAATCAACTGTCTCACCCATTCAGAGGGCCTGATCCAGTTGGGGGCCCCTCAGCCACTGGTTCATAGTTCATGTGTTTCCATTTGTTTGGCTATTTGTCCCTGTGCTTTATCCAACCTTGGTTTCAACAGTTCTCACTCATATAAACCCTCCTCTTTCTCGCTAATTAGACTCCCAGAGCTCCACCCAGGGCGTGCTGAGAAGAAGGTATATTCTTTTTTGTTAGGATGGAATGTTCTATAGATATCTATTAGGTCCAATTGGGTCATGACATCAGTTAAGTCTTTTACTTCTCTGTTAAGTTTTGATTTGGGAGATCTGTCCATTGGTGAAAGTGGGGTGTTGAGATCTCCCACTATTAATGTACGGGGTTTTATATGTGGTTTAAGCTTTAGTAATGTTTCTTTTACATATGTGTGTGCCCTTGTGTTTGGGACATAAATGTTCAGAACTGAAACTTCATCTTGGTGGATCTTTCCTGTGATGAGGATGTAATGCCCTTCTTGATCTCTTTTGATTGATTTTAGTTTGAAGTATATTTTGCTGGATATCAGGGTGGCTACACCCGTTTGTTTCTTAAGACCATTTGATTGGAAAATCTTTTCCCAGCCTTTTATTCTTAGGTAGTGTCTGTCTTTGAATTTGAGATGTGTTTCTTGTATGCAGCAGAAAGATGGGTTCTACTTTCATATCCATTCTGTAAGCCTATGTCTTTTTATAGGTGAATTAAGTCCATTGATATTAAGGGATATTAATGACCAGTGATTGTTCATTCCTGTTATTTTTTGGTGGTAGTGTGTGTGTACTTCTCTTCCTTGGGGTTTACTGCTGTGGTTTTATCTATTGCCTGTGTTTTTCAGGGTGTATCTCACTTCCTTAGGTTGGAATTTTCCTTCTAGTGCTTTCTGTAGGGCTGGGTTTGTCAATAAGTATTGTTTAAATCTGACTTTGTCTTGGAATGGTTTGTTCACTCTGTATATGATGATTAAAAGTTTTGCTGGGTATATTAGTCTAGGTTGGAATCCATGGTCTCTTAATGTCTATATTACATCTGTCCAGGTCCTTCTGGCTTTCAAAATCTCCATTGATAAATAGGGTGTTATTCTGATGGGTTTGCCTTTATAAGTCACTTGGCCTTTTTCCTTAGCTGCTCTTAATATTCCTTCTTTATTCTGTACATTATTTAATTATTATGTGGCAAGGGGACCTTTTTTTGGGGGGGGGTCTAGTCTGCTTGGTGTTCTATAGGCTTTGTATCTTCATAGGCATTTCCCTCTTTAAGTTGGGAAAGTTTTCTTCTATGATCTTGTTGAATATATTTTCTGTGCCTTTGAGTTGGTATTCTTCTCCTTCTTCTATCCCTAATATTTGTAGGTTTGGTCTTTTCATGATGTCGTAATTTTCTTGGACATTTTGGTTCATGACTTTGTTCACTTTAGTGTTTTCTTTGACTGATAAATCTATTTCTTCTACCATATCTTCAACACCAGAGATCCTCTCTTCCATCTCTTGCATTCTGTTGGTTATACTTGCATCTCAAGTTCCTGATCGTTTACTCAGATTTTCTATTTCCAGCATTCCCTCTGTTTGTGTCTTCTTCATTTTTTCTATTTCCCTTTTCAGGTCATGGACTGTTTCCTTCATTTGTTTCATTGCTTTTTCATGATTTTCTTTCAGTGCTTTATTGTTTTCTTCCGGGACTTTATTGTTTTCTTCTACTTTATTTGTCCTTTCCTCTAGTTTTTTTATAGCATTCTCCAACTTTTTTTTGTCATTTCCTCTATATAAGCCTCCACCTTCTTCATGATGTTATTCATAAGGCTGTTTTCTTCTGCTTCTTCCAATTTTTGATGTTCAGGTCTAGATGTTGGAGGAGGGCTAGGTTCTGGTGATGCTGTATTCTTTTTCATTTTGTTGTATGTACTTCTGCTTGACATCTGCCCATCTCCTTGTGGTTTGATCTTGGTCTTATCAGCGCACTTGGTTCAGACAGAGCTGACAGATTCAGGAAGTCTCTTTCTCTTGTCCAGATGGGAGCTCTCTTGTCCAAATGGGAACTCCGGGGCAGGATGGGTGCTCTTGTCCAAAAGGGAAGTCAGGGGCAGGATGGGAGCTGGGGGCCAGTCTCTAAGTCTCAGGAAGTGGCTGGGGTCTCTCTTGTCCAAAAGGGAAGTCTGGGGGCAGAATGGGAGCTGGGGTCCGGTCTCTAAGTCTCAGGAAGTGGCTGGGGTCTTGGGCGGATGGACATGGGGGCAGGGCATGGAGATTGCAGGGTCTGCCAGGGGTCTTGGAGAAGGGGAGCCTTCCCAGTAGTGCTAGAAGGGAACCTGCCAGGTGGCCAGAACTTGGGGCCAAGTTGGGCAGGTCTTCCCCGGAGTGGCTGGTGCCCAGGGATGGGGTCTAGGCTGAGCCTGGCCACTCACCTCTGGTCCAGAAGGAAAGTCTGGGGGGGGGGGTGTCTATCTCTTAAGTACTTCTTTGCTTTCTTTCTTTTTCTTTTCTCTCTTTCCTTTCCTCTTTCTTCTCTGAGGTCTCCTTTTTATCAATTTTTTACTGAGTTTGGAATTTAAAAAGGTACAAAGTAAAAGATAAGTGTTAACAAATCACAGCCTCAATTTAATATCTTTTATATTTTAATTACACTTTTATTTTTGAGAATTTCACACGCAATTGCTATATATTATTTACAACTCTCCTTTATCCCCTACAATCCCTCCTGTGACCCACATACTTTGTCTCAAATTTGTGGAGTCTTTTTCCATAATTATTACTGTTTTACACCCCCACACACACACATGGTCTACTAAATCTATTTAGTGATACTCATGTATACATGTCCTTATGCTGACCACTTAGCATTGCATAACCTATCTGGTGTCTCATCCCTGGAGAATAACGATTCTCATTCTCTCAGTACTGTTGCTTACCTGTAGCTCTTTGTCTACAGATGGGCCCTTATGAAATTCCCATTATCCACATTGGCACATTGTTGGGTGTTGCCATTGTGCAGGTCTTGTTCAGGTCACCATATTCTTGAGATTTCATGGTTGCAGCTTCCCTGTCATGTCTAAAAAGACACAGTCTCACAGCAAGCACCCTAGTGCTGTGTGATGTTCTGTATGTCCTGTGGGAGCCCATTCTTGGGTTCCTCGTGGCTTTGCCCAGCAGGTCTGCATAAAGGATGATTAGGACCACAGGCCTGAGTGCAGGTGTCTGAGATGGTCTGCACTTGGCTGTGCTGTGGGATGGTCTGTATGTCAAAATGCTCTGATTGGTCAATAAATAAAACACTGACTGGCCATGGCTAGGCAGGAAGTATAGGCGGGACTAACAGAGAAGAGAAAAGAACAGGAAGGCAGAAGGAGACTGCCTGGAGCTGCTGCCAGGACAAGGAAGATGTAAAGTACCGGTAAGACACGAGCCACATGATAAGGTATAGATTTATGGAAATGGATTAGTTTGAGCTATAAGAACAGTTAGCAGGGGGCCTGCCATGGCCATGCAGTTTGTAACCAATATAAGTCTCTGTGTTTACTTGGTTGGGTCTGAGCGGCTGTGGGACTGGCGGGTGACAAAGATTTGTCCTGACTGTGGGCAAGGTAGGAAAACTCTAGCTATACCCTAGTCCTCTGGCTTTTACATTCTATTTTCCTCCCTTCCCCAATGTTCTTGAGCCTTAAGTATAGGGGTTGAGTTGTACATATATCAATTAGGGATGGACACCCCACAATCCCAAATCACTAGTTGGGCATCTCTCGTATAGCCTTTGTCTACCGCAACAAGAAGCTTCTTTGATGAATGGGAGCTATACTTATCTGTGGGAATAAAGATAAGTATTTAGAATGGAATTATAGTGGTTAAGGAAAATGATGATAATAGGTTCCCCTCTAGTGTCTATGACTTCTCTGGTTGAGGGTAGTTGGCTATGTTTATAGTACCAAGCATGATTTCCCTCCTATGGGGTGGGCCTTAAAGTCAACTAGATAGCTTTCGGTTACCCCCAAGATAAAAGTACCAATATTACATCATTGGGAATATCTTGCCATATCATTGATGTCATTGAGAGACTTTACAACTAGGTAGGACCAATGTTTGATTTTCTTTTTTTCTTTTCTTTTTTTTTTTGTTTTTTGTTTTTTGTTTTTGAGACAGGGTTTCTCTGTGTAGTTTTGGTGCCTGTCCTGGATCTCACTCTATAGACCAAGAACTCACAGAGATCTGCCTAGCTCTGCCTCCTGAGTGCTGGCCTTAAAGGTGTGTGCCACCACCACCCGGCAATGTTTGATTTTTCTATTTGTTATCTTGTATAACACCTTCTGATACAATAATCCTAGTCCTCAAAGAGCAGCATTTCCAGTTCTATTTCTACATGTCCTATATCTAAAGGGTGTGTTTTCATCAACTGAATATTGTTTTCAAGTTCTTTTGACTTGTTTTTAAAAATAAATTTTTGATATCATGTATTCTATTCATTTCATCACATAATCTTCCTTATAGACAGTCAACTTTGTTTTGGTTTGGTTTTGGTTTTTCAAGAGAGTGTTTCTCTGTTGAACAATCCTGGCTATCTTAGAACTTGTTCTGTAGACCAGGCTGGCCTTGAACTCACAGAGATCCACCTGTCTTTGCTTCCTGAATGCTGGGATTAAAGTCATGAACCACCACCACCCAGCAGAGAATCAACCATTATTAACATAAACTTCTTTCTTCTTTATATTGTATAAGAAAGATAAAAATATATTCGTTCCTTAAATTTATATTTAACTATTAAATGACTTTAAAATATTTAACCTTAATTTATTTTATATTAAGTATAAAACACTTCATCATTATTAAATAAACATTTTGTTTATTTATTACTTTTATAGAATTAACTTGCCTTTATAGAATATGTAGATTTTAGCAGTAGAGATTGTTCACCATTCTAAACGTCATAAAATGAGAGAGAATGGAGCCTAAGGAAGGGGCAGACTAAAGTTTCATTCAACAGTCAACTTTATTCAGAGCATCAGATAATTTACATTCTGAGGGTTAAGAACAGTCATGCGAATTAAGTTCTTAGGAGTTCAAGCTCATGCAATCACCAGGAAGAGCAGCAGGTGGCAAAATCTTGTTTTTTTCCCATAGAGGCATGTGAACAAATAACAACCACCAACTGTAATAAATAATCTAAAATCAGCTTGCTCTTATTCACTATACATGGGTGGGGCACAAAAGCACATTCCAGGAACAATTCCATGCTCTTGAAGAAACTGAGATCACAGACTCTTGTCTTCTTTTCTTGGAGTTTTCTTATAAGCACTCAGAATTCCCCTTGCATGACTCCATTCTTGGACCATGTTCCAACAGAGAGTATATAAATGCCTTAGAGCTTCTAGGTGTCAGAAATATCAAAATTAGTTGTCAGTAGAATGTAATTTCTAGAAAATATACTTTCAGGTTATTTTATGAGACTAAGTGAAAACATAACCTTACTAATACTTTCCCTAAATCAAAATAACCCTGAGTATCAAGTTGCAATATACAGATAAGTAAAACAAGCAGGCAGTATATGTGTTATCACAGATGTCCCTTTCTGTGTTCTTAATAACCTTTTCCCCTAAATACATTAATGAGTACAATAAACAAATAAATAAAACAGCCATGTGTGGTGATTTATGCCCAGAAAGTCAGCTGTCAAAAGACTGAGGCTCACCACAAATTCAAGGTAAGCTAAGGTTACATAGTACCAGCAAGTCTATGAAGTAAAACCATGTCACAAGAAAAATAATAATAAAAGAAAATAATAATAATAATAATAATAATAATAATAAACAGCCAGGATTCATAAAAATGATTCAGAGTTGAAGTGAAAACTAGGTATGCTAATTTGAGACTGTAACCCAACTACTGGGAGGCAGGTTCCAAGAGCTTGATGATGAGCCAGACTTTTTGAAACATTGAGCTTGGGCTCCCTAAGAGACCTTATCTCATGAATTGCTGTGAAGTGCGATAGAGGAAGCCACATGCTGTCCTCTGGCCTTTCTATGTGCATCTGGGTGTACACATCTATGCATGCATGTATGAATACAAATACAAATAAACACACACACACACACACACACACACACACACACACCAACTAAACAAACAAAGTAAAAAGAGTTAAATAAAATAAAATACAGGACCCATCAATCTGGAGGTATATGAATGTGATCCCTAAGATTAGTGAGTTTTAATTTTGAAAACTAAATGCCAGGAACAATTAACTTTGCTTTCACTGTTGAGAAATCTGCTTGGTGGGATGCGGAGGTCCATTCTATCTTTCCCCAAGCATTGAACCAGCAGCGTGAGAGGAAGTGCCAGCACATAAGATAGTTTTATTTTCTGTAAGAAAAGACTTGTACTGGAAGATCTGAAGGTATGGAGACTATGAATTTTAAAACGGAGATGGGGTAGAAATGTGGCTCAGTGTTAGCGTATTTAACTGGTGTTTGGAAGGCCTGGGTTTGCTTCCAAAGACTGCAAAAGAAACAAACAAAACATGAAACAATCTCGATTAGGTTTTAGCATATTGAGGAAATCCACTAATATTCAGTGATTTTCAAACTTGAAAGATGTTATTGGTTAAACAGACAAATTGGAGAGACAAAGGATCGCTACTCTAAACATAATAAAACAACTTCAAAATTGCTTATTTTACATACACAGGCTTTGTAAAATTGGAAGGAAAAAATTGTATATTTAAAAATTTTATAGCCATTGAACTTAATAACTATCTGGCTATAGTACATTAAAGAAAACTTGAAAATTTGAAAGTGTCTGGAGTAGATGACCTTTAGCATCTCATTCAATGGTCTTTTTACAATAATTTAAATGATATTAAGAAGCAGCCTCTAAGCAAAGTGCCCAAGAAATTTTAAAAGTCTCCTTATAGGGGAATGGCTCACAAGGTCTCAACCCTAGCAGAGGAGCTATAGGCAGTTGATATCTTCCAGGGGGAGATGGATGATCAAGGGTGCGACTCTTGGCTGGTTTCCTGCATGACAATTCTTCCATGGAGGTATGGGCAACAGTAATTAGACTCAGTTGTTTATAAAGTTGGGTGGGTAGTGAAGGGAGGGGTGGATCTGGGATGATGAGGGGCTAGGGGATTAATATGATTGAAATATTCAGAGAATTAATTTTAGAAAGAGGGCATGAAGTTGATAGGAGCATGTGGATGTAAATCTGAGAAGAATTTGAAGAGGGAATTTATATATATATGTATATATATATATATATATATATATATATATATATATATATATGATCAAATCTGTTGGGTACGTGCATGAATTCTCAGGGAATAAACACTAATTACTTTTTAGAAACTTCTTTATAATCCTCACCATAGCACTGAAAGAAAGCATAATTGTAACAATATTTGATATTAGGAGAACCGAGAAACAAAGATTTAACAACCTGTGAAGGTTTGTGATTTGTGTAAAGACTTGGTTTACATCATTACTGTCACTGGATTTCTACCATTTCATGATATAAAATCAGAGTTGGGGTGATTGTAGGGTTTGTATTTAAAAATTCCAGTTCTGCTGTTTAAAGACCCACATAGCTTTATCACTTGTGATCATCTAACTGCAAACTCACCTGTTCCTGGGTTTTCTTATTGCCTATGAATTTCTAGTTATTTGCAAAAATTGTTTTATTATATGAACTGGCCTTTGTGTTTTCATATCACTCAGTTCAAAGTCTGTGCACCTTTTTGTGCTGTCATTTGTATTTGAATAGAGGGAATTCAAAATTGAGACAAAGCATACATTAAGTGACTCTTTACTTTCTGTTATTGTGTTAAATTTCCCTGATAGAGTCAATTTAAGGAATAAAGGGTTTATTGCAGATTGTAGTCCAAGTCAAGACTCCAGGAAGTTGAGGCTGATGGTGAAGAAGCAAAGAGCAATGACTGAATGTCTTTTAGAACCCATGCCCATTTTCTCCGCATTACACAATTCAAGATCACTTGTCCGGGGAATTCTCCCACCTACAGTAAAGATGTGTTCTGTGATAGCAGTAAATATCATCAAGATAGATACCTAAGAGGCATGGTCAGAGGCTCATCTCTCAGGAGGCTGTACCACCTGTCAATTTGACAATCCCACCAGCACCCACTGGGTTTGTTCTGAGAAACATGTGTGCAATACAAGAAGTGGTACATGCGGCTCCACAAAGAAATATTGTTTACTAAGCTTGTTTTAAACTTAGATTGATTGGGGTGGTTGGCACAGTTTTCGAATTTCCCTGACTGGGATAACTAAGGAATGAAATGAGGATGGACACACAGATACACTTACTGAAAACCTGGGATTAGGTGGATTGTGCACCCTGATGGAGATGTATTAGAATTCCAGAAACTCTGCACATTTATTATATACCACGGAGGGAAGAAGTGGGTTTAGTAGGAAATGGTTTATTATATACAGCTACAGGAGGAGTTGGGTTAGGGAACCACAGTAGGAGTTCTCAATCAGGAAGCAGTTTCTGGCTACAGTTATCCAGAAGAAGGAAGCTGTGATTGATTCCTTCTGCATACATTGGTTTTAGGTAAATGTGAATCATTTGTAAGATGAACCAGGTTTGTTATTCCTTTGAGCTTGATACTTGTAAGACCTCACAATTCCATGCATCTGAGGAACTGGTGTACCTGACATTGCCATGCCTATCACAACAATACACAATTCATTCAGGACTTCATCCTCTGCCCATAATGGTAAATTTAGTAAAGTTGTTGTGGACTATTTATTTAATTATGCAAAGATGTGTTGCTATTTTACCTTGCCTGCCTAAGGCACCTGATCGGTATAATAAAATGCTGAGCAGACAATAGCAAGGGAGGGGGTATAAGTGGGACTTGTGGACAGAGAGAGTAAGTAGGAGGAGTAATTAAGGCTCAAGGAGGAATGAAAAGAGATACCAGGGATATGCCAATGGTCAGACAGACAGACTCGGAGGAAGCAGAATTCAGAAAGGCAAAAAGCCCTGAGGCAAAATGTAAGTGAGTAGAAACAGGTTAAATTAAGTTAAAAGAGCTAATGGGACAAGCCTAAGCTAAGGCTGAGGATTCACAATTGATAATATCTCCCTCCGCATCTTAATTTGTGAGCTGGTTGGTGGCCCAAAGAAAATCCCAACTACAAAAAAGATGTAGCTGAAACATTGGTGAAAATCATCACATCATCAAACTCTGAGTCCTTACAGGGCTACTCCTCAGGAAATGTAAGCAATAATCACAAGAAAGGAATTGAAGACACTGAGTGTCCTCCCAGCTACTAGGACCTCATCACACCAGTCACAGAAAGAAGTATCAGCATGGCCTGATGAAAGTATTTTATGGCAGGTACTAAGATATTCACTCATGAATATTTGGGTTTTTAATAAGTATTTGATTCATCGAGCCAAGGCAGCATCTAATATTAAGACTATCAATCACAGACAAGGAAGACATATTGAGATAAGAGATATCTAATCACTTATTTGCAATTTTTGTAGATATTTGAACTAATTCCTTAAGGCAAGGTAGAAAGTAACAAAACAATTTTACAGCGAACAAGCTGAGAATTATTAGAAAGTCTTATATTTATAGAATTATAGATTGCATGTAAAATACAAATCAAGCTTACTAATATCAATGGACTTTTAAAGGTTTTGCTTTCCCTCATCACTATATTGGTTTACTACTGAGACAGATGAGAGGGACTAATCACTTTCTGGGGCACTGTGAAAGTGTTAAATAATCTTAAATCATTGCTAAACTACATTAAGATTACAATTACTAATTTCTTGATCTAAGCACTCTCTGTAATATCCCGTAAATAAAGATTGTGGGGAGTGTGCAATTTGTCTCTTCAGTTGGCAATTATTGGAATACTCTCTGCTGCCCTGGTTGTCTTAAACTGAAGGACTGTCAGTCAATCAGCCAATGGTTGTAGACATTCCATGGATGTCAAGGAAAATTTATTAGAGCTAATTGCTCCTACACACAGAGGTGTAGCCACAACTATGATTTTGGACACTGTAACTGTTTATTAGGTGAACTCCAAGTGACACAGCAAGCATTTCTATCCCTAATAACTAGAAGCTGCTTTGCTGGGGGCTTATTATTGTGCTGGTGCGATACAACATTGTGATTTGTTCAAAACCAAACCTTAATTTGCATGCATATTGTTATTTGTAGAAACACAAACTTTGCTTTGATGCAATTTGTTCAAAAGTTCATTGTTTCCCTATATATGTGGTCAGTTGGGCTCACTTGGCAAATATGACATGAGAGAGCATCCTATGCTATTTTCTCTGGTGTTGAGCCATGGGTGTAGATAAATGGATTTTCTACTATGTGTTTTTTTCCTATTTAAAAACAATAGATATTTGTGTGTATGTGTGTGTGCACGTGCGTGCGTGTGTGCGTGCGTGTGTGTGTGTGTGTGTGCGTGTGTGTGTGTGTGTGTGTGTGTGTGTGTGTTCCTGAATGTACTTTCTGTGCACCACATGCATGCAGTGTATCAGAGAACAGAGAGAGGGAATTGGATCCCTAAAACTGGAGTTACAAAGAGTTGTGAGCTGTCATGTGGTTCCTGGGAAGTCAGCACAGGTCCTCTGGATGAGCAGTCAGTGCTTTTGACTACTGAGCAATCTCTTCATTCAATTTGCTGAATTTTAACTGTGTATGTCTAGTTAGTAACATGAAAAACAAAACAAACAAAAAACACAACCAAAGCCAGAAGAGACGATGGGGTGGCAGCACACGTGGAAATGCCAACACGCTCATGGTCATCAGGGGCAAAGTAGCCAGCTTTGTGACAGCTTCAAAAGGAAGGGGGAGCAGTGCTTGCCAGCCATCGGAGTTACAAAAGTAGCAGAGTGATTAGCAACGTAGTTCTACAAAGGCAGTCTCAAGACAGTTGATCAGCATCAGAAGCATTGTTAACTGCAACAGGCATGAAAAATCAGCAGCAAATACCACCCAAACAGCAGCAAATCTGACAGCAGCCCACAACAAGAGGCAGCTAAACAGAGCAAGAGAATGCCCTAGGCAGGAATTAAGAGGCTGATAAGGTACAGAGAGGAGGTAGAGCTAAGAATGGAAAAGGATTGAAGGCTGGAAAAAGCCACGGAATACAAACTGTTGGCTCTGTTCTCTGAAAGATTTCCAGGGAACTGTCAAACCTTTAGGGAAAAGTCTCAGAAATTCGTTGCTGTCAAGGACTGAGGAATTCCATATCTAGGCCTACTCAGAAGGTTCAATACCCCCCAGTACCAAGGACTTTAACTGCCCACTTCCTGAAACTAGGTCAGAGCTATAACACAAGCCCTACACAAGAGATATACCACTACAAGCAGTCACTTGCTGTGGCTGCTGCTGCTGCTGCTGCTGCTGCTGCTGCTGCTGCTGCTGCTGCTATTGTCAAATGCTGAGGCAATGGGAGCTGTTGAAAAGTGGCACTTGAAGAATACCTCTTTGCTTATGCAGTTTCTATCCAAGCAGAGTAAAAGTATCTTAGCCAGTGGATGTGTTAACACTATTCACTAAGCAATAGAAACTTAGCTCTTGTCTAAAGTGAAAATTCATCAAGCTATCTACATATAAAAATATTCACAAATATAAGTTATAATGTTTTCTGTACAAGTTCTGTGCAATTTCAAATACTAGCTATATTTAATGTACAATTGTACCTAATGTTTTTGACGCAGAGATATGCTTCCTAAATTCGGTTTTGGACTATCAATTTAAAAAATGCACATTGAATGTGCATAACATTTGAGGTCAAATTATAATATTTATGTACTGAAAACACAATATATCCATCCATAACAAATGCAGATATGCTAAACTGGGATATATTAATTAGAAATTTTCAGAAAATAAAAAATGAGAACTTCTCTTGTACTACTATAATGTAAAGGTACTAAATACAGTTCTAGTTTCTAATTGTATTGATTCTCCACAAACTGCAAATCTTCTGGTAAAAGGTACGTTTGTTACTACTTAATTTCTGGGGAAATATGCCAGTGAAAACAAAGAAGAATGATAAGCAGTTTATAATTTATGTAACGTATGTACATGAACATGTGTGTGAAAAAGACATACAGCACTTTGAGAGGTATTCTATAATTAACCATAATCCAGAAATCAATTTTACATGCTCCTGTGGTCTAGATCTGAATTCTAAGGAAATATCTATGATTTTTTCATTAATTATTTTCTTCAAAGGAACTATATTCTTATTGCCATACTTCTATTTTTTAAACCGTTATAAAGAAATACCCTAAGTATCAATGGGGTCTTCCCCATTCTTAGAAAAGAAGCTACTGAGTGCTTTTTTACTCAGAGGAAACTTATAATGGGACTCAAGGAACGACTAGGAAGTTGTCATGCTTTGCCATTTCCTCCTGTACAGCCTGATGAAAATCATTCTATGCCCTGTTACCAAATCTCTATGTGAATCCCAGTGCTTTACTTTACTATCATTCTAGGTTGTACTTACTCTATCATGATGGCATCATATCTGTTTTCATTTACAGACGTGTAACACTTTTAAAAGAAATTATGAGACTCATAATAAAGTGTCAATAGGAAATACAAAGGAAATACAATAACAAAAAAAGAGAGAGAGACATTAGTATTCAAACTTCATTTGGCTTTGACTTTCACACTTTGGAACTAGTTTTCTGCCAGTTGGAACCTGTACTGCTCCAGGCCAGAGTCATCTCACTGTCTGTCATATATTTCTTCTGATTAGCCTTTCCACTTACTTTGAGGAAAATGAGGCAAAAATGCTGGCCTTGGTTTTTATTTGTAAACTTAAATTTCCAGGGATAAATTTTTAAAAAAATTCTTCTTTCTCACTCTCTGGGATTAATTTCTGGAATGGTCTAAGTGAGGCCAACTTGTGTGATGCTGTCGTCCCCGTCACAACAATGTGGTGGGCATATGCTTCTGAGAAGTTAGTGAGTGTGTGATTAACTCTCTGTGGGTGTTACCTGTGTACAATGATGCAGAGGGAAAATTCAGAGAAGATGGAAAGGAAGCAATTAATGTAGTTTGTGTTTCAGATTCACGCCAATTTAATAATGTGTATTAATGATGCATTTTGGCAATAAAGCCATTTAATAGTCATTAAATAGAAATTGCTATTCTTCATTAACAACAGATTGTCTTATAACACATTGGCTAATTTCTCATTAAACTCAATACAAATTAAATGACAGATTTTGTGTGTATAGCTAAAGAGAAAGACCTCTTTGTTTTATTTCCCTAAGAAAATAATAATCATCTTTAGAGGCAAATTTGCTATACCTTGAAGTTATAAGTAGAAAGAAAAACACAAAGATTTTCTTTTTAGATGTTTAGAATATGTATTCAGTGAAAAAGAAGCACAGTTCCAGTGTAGAGTGTGAGGTTCAGGTTAACAACAACAAAAGAATATTTCAGGTATTCTTAGTGCCCAGTCTTCATTCCCTCCCTCTGCTAAGGTATGACTTAGCAATACTTCTGGTGAGACTGGAGGATGTTTATGATCATGAGGCAAGGGATGACGGTACTTTTCTTCCTGCTTCTCTAGACAGACCTGTCAAGGTCAAAAGATGCTTCAGCTGGGAACATAACATCCTCTTACTTGAAAGCCAATAGAATGCTCAGACACAGAGGATGATATTCATAGTTTTAATATCATTAGCTTGACTGCTGAGATGTTCTACAGGATCCCCTCAAAAGGAAAATTACAAAAAAAAAGGAGGAAGTCAGCTCTTATTGTCACATATTTATGAGACAAGCAAGATGGAAGTTTGGTGCAGGGCAGAGTTTATATGCATAAAAAATAGTTTAAAATGTTGGCTTCAATCACGTGAGATTCATAATGGTTATAACATAATTATATAGATTTGTATATTTCCTATGCTCCATATGTCTCTGTTTTGCTTGGAGCTCACTTATTCTTTGGTTGGTGTAGACGTTTGCTGGGAATCTGTCCTAGGACTTCATGGATTGTATCATGGAGCTGCATGTCCAGTTGCTATTTGAGATTTTTATAGCTGCTCTTCCAATTCCAAAAGAACTATTTTATTTGAAATTACTATACAGAATGCAAAGATAAATAAAAAACAACATAAAATTAATATCTTGAAATATGTTAGTTTTAAAGAAAAATGGCCTGGTAATGCTCAGTCTTATGGGGCCTCTTTCATATTTAACAAGAAATAACTATACTAATAACCTAATGATGAAACACATAAATTGACTATTTTTCTATGATTCAGTTAGGTTAGTTTGTTTAAAAAATGATATCATTTAAAAAGTTTTCTAGAAAGCCGGGCGGTGGTGGCACATGCCTTTAATCCCAGCACTCAGGAGGCAGAGGCAGGCAGATCTCTGTGAGTTCGAGGCCAGCCTGAGCTACCAAGTGAGTTCCAGGAAAGGCGCAAAGCTACACAGAGAAACCCTGTCTCGGAAAAAAACCGAAAAAAAAAGTGTTTCTATACATGTTTTAAATATACTATCAGGTAGATACTGTGAATATATAATTGATATCCATAATTTTCAGGTATTTCTGAGCCTAGGCAGGTCCAAGCCCCTTCCCACTGCACCATGGCTGTGCAAGGCATCACACCACAGGCACCGGATTCCCAGAAGCCTGCCCATAGACCAGGGACAGATCCCTATTACCCTGCTTGGGTACCCCCAAACAGTTTGAGCCAAACAACCATCTTAATAGATTTCTTAAAAATTAATAATGAAGATCTCATCCATTTCTCTGTGATTGGGTGATCCCTGTGTCTTTCTTAGGGTCCTGTTTTCTATGTAGCCTCCCTGGAGTTGTGAGTAGCAGTCTAGGCATCTTTGTTTAACATCTAGTATCCTCCTATGAGTGAGTACATACCATGTTTGTCTTTCTGAGTCTGGGTTACCTCACTCAGGATGATTTTTTTCTAGATCCATCCATTTGCCTGCAAATCTCATGATGTCATTGTTTTTCTCTGCTGAGTAGTATTCCTTTGTGTATATGTAGCACATTTTATTTATCCATTCTTCAGTTGAAGGGCATCTAGGTTGTTTCCAGGTTTGTATGAGTGAGAATTGTTGAGGCCAAGATTAGAAAAAGCACAGGGACAAAGAGCCAAACGAATGGAAACACGAACTATGAACCAATAGCTGAGGAGCCCCCAACTGGATCAGGCCCTCTGGATAAGTGAGACAGTTGATTAGCTTGAACTGTTTGGGAGGCATCCAGGCAGTGGGACCAGGTCCTGTCCTCAGTGCATGAACTGGCAGTTTGGAACCTGGGGCTTATACAGGGACACTTGGCTCAGCCTGGGAGGAGGGAACTGGACCTGCCTGGAATGAATCTACCAGGTTGAACTCAATCCCCAGGGGAGTCTTTGCCCTGGAGGAGATGGGAATGGGGGGCGGGCTGGGGAATGCGGGGGGGAGACAAGGGAATCCGTGGCTGATATGTAAAATTAAATTAAATTATAAAATAAAAAATAGAAATTAATAATGATCAGATTTGACCAGGGGAGATTTCCTTAAAATCCTGGCTATAGAAAGAAAAAAAAGAAAAAGAAAAACTATAAAACCGGTGACATATAAGCTGATCTTTCTACATGGGAACAGCTCTGAAACTGGATAAGACATACAAAATCTCATTATTACATGCCATACTTTCATTTGGCATTGATGGAGATTTGTGTTATAGCTTGGTTATGGAGTTCAAACAGCTTTATAAAGTTGAAGATGTCCTTTACCTGCTCAAACATAGAACAGAGAATCGTCATGAGCTGAATTCGTGCATACTGCACATTGCATACTTGTGTTAATGCAATTATGTATATTACCTTTAAAGTTTGTATGTTTTCCCTGTAAAAGGACCAGACATGATTAAAGACAAGACAAGTAGCCCAAGTAATCCAGCCTCCCAGAAGGCCTCTGTTATAGCATTCTCAGCAATCTCTACCAGCACAACTTCAAGTCAGCTAACTGAGATGGTCCAGCCTCGTATACTACCCCACCAAGGACTTCAAATAATTTCTGTATTTTTCCATCACATGGAGCCTGGACAACAGCTACCTCTCCTAGGACTTGACCATTATCTCAATTTTCTCAGGGCCCCCTAAAGATGCCACTGCCCCAAGACAACAGGAAGCAGTCTAGGGAATACAATGCCCACATTCCCAAGAAGTGGATTGGGTGGGTTTTTTTTTTTGGCCATTTAGTGGATTATGGATGCTTATGAACATTTAGGGGGATTGGTTGCAAGTTGTTATTGGTCATGGTCAGGGAGGAAACTAAGCAAATGAGAGTAGATTCAGGGATCTTGTTTCCAAAAAGAAAAAAGAAATGGAGGAATGATAAAAACTCTCTGAGTTCCTCTCTCTGCTCTGAAGTTCCACCTTCTCCTTTCTAGCTATTGGCCATTCAGCTCTTTAGTTAAATCAATTAGAAGATGCTTTGGCAAAAATACATCTTCATAATGTACAAAAAGATTATCCCACAACACCATGTAAGTCTTCTGGTTCTCTCTACTGTATCAATTGGGGAATAGTAAAAGGGGGGCAGCCAAAACTTATATGTTCAATACACTTGCAATTTTTTGAGTATTTATGATCTTCAGGTAGTTGAATCTATGGTACTAAGGATCAGCTATACCTTCCCATTATACGCTTCATTCCTACACTTTAAAATATCTGTTGGCCTCTACAGATATCACTCTCAGTTCCTTTTATATCAGTTCTTTGACTGTTTTTAAACCTAGGGATTCATCTGAGGACCTACTTATACATTCTTTTTATGTTTTATTTATTTTATTATACAGTGTACATCTTTCTTTTCCTTGCAACTATAATATACTTTGACTAGATCCTTCCTCTTCTCATGTCTCTTCTCTCCTCTCAGCTCTTTTTTTTTGTTGTCACATAGTTTGGCTTCTATTTCCATGTAATCAGTATGTAGATTATGCATTTATAACCTCTAGTACCCACAAATGAAAGAAAAGGTATATTATCTAATACTGGCTACATTCTTTAATATCATTATCTCAAGCTATATCTATTTTCCTGTAGACCATTTAATTGGTTATGGGTAAAAAAAATTCATTGTGTAGGTAACTACATTTTCTTTATCCTTTCCTTTGTTGCTGAATGCCTAGGTTGGTTTCCTCACTTAGCTATTGTGGATAATGTTGCAATAAATATAATGTGCAAGTATCTCTGTGATAAATTGATTTGGCTGACTCACCTCTTAATATAAATATCTCAAACCTAGTCTTTTAAAGCAACCCTTGCATAAAACTCTTGCTATCTATATTTAATTGATTGTCATCATATAAAGTATCCATGGCCCCAGACTTAAGCTTAAAGATTCGTCTCTATAATTCATAAGCTGTGTGAGGGATCAGTTATCCTCTGGTGTTGAAGCACTAAGCAGACTGTACAGACTCTTCTAATAGCTCAACCCTGAGGATTCTGAAAAAATGGTAGGTGAACAAAATTAGATTCCAGCATTATCAAACTACTTTAAACTACACTTCAGATTTCCTCACAATCATCTGTAGTGGTCATCCTGTCATAGAATCAGAATCTAAAACTTTCTAGACGTCCTCAAATGTAGTGATTATATTGTGCTTATGTATAAATCCAGTTTTCACATACTGAGTTGGTAAGAAGACCTTAACCAGGCTAAATTCTAGCCAGACTGTGTTGGTTAGTTTGTCTTAACTTGACACAAACTACAGTCATCTTGAGAGGGAACTTTTACTGAAGAATTGCCTCCATCAAAATGGCCTAAAGGCACTTCTGTGAGGAATTATCTTTGTGACTGTTGTAGGAGGGTGCAGACCACTGTGTGTGGTGCCATACCTGAGCAGTTGGTTGATGGAAACAAGGAACCACGTTAAGGAAAGCATTAAGCAACTTCCCTCTGTAGTTCTTGCTTCTGCTTCGAGTTGAATTTCTGCCCTGACTCCCTTCAATGATGGAATGGGATTGGCAAAATAAAACCATTTCTTCTTCCAAACTTATTTGGGTCACAATGTTTTTATCACAGAGATGGAAAGCAAACTAGAACACTACAACACAAGCTAAGTGGTGTGTGTGTGTGTGTGTGTGTGTGTGTGTGTGTGTGTGTGTGTGTGTGTGTGTTTTGATAGATCATTAGAGATAGATGAAACAAAGAGAGAGGGAGGGAAAGATAACAACAGGTAGATAAGATATTTGGTTCTATAGATACTAAGGGACAGTATGTATATTTCAATGAAGTGGACTTATTCCTAAAGAGCTATCCTTTACCAAAGATCTTGAAAACTAAATGAATAACTTAAGTGGTCCTATATATTAAGGAAATTGAGTTTTCATCAAACATTTCACTTCAAAATGGAAAAACTGGGTTCCTGTGCCTGTAATGGTGAATTTTATCAAATATTAAATGAAGAATAATATTAATCATATACTAATATAAATCACATATATTAATATTAATTCTCTTATAAACTCTTTAAATTTTAGGAAGTAATGGCTTTCAACTGATATCACAGGACATCATTATTATAAAGCCAAAGGAACAATGACTTATAAAAACATTAGTGAATAGAATAAACACAGATTTAAGACCTTTCAAACCTATATGCATTAAAATACAGTAGGTATCATACTTAACCATGACATACCAATTGCTTCTCTTTATAAAAAGGTAAGATGAAAATATTCACCC
Source organism: Peromyscus leucopus (assembly GCF_004664715.2). Classification (NCBI taxonomy): domain Eukaryota; kingdom Metazoa; phylum Chordata; class Mammalia; order Rodentia; family Cricetidae; genus Peromyscus; species Peromyscus leucopus. Next base: position 34,938,166 of record NC_051075.1, on the reverse strand, counting down.
CTTCTACAACTTCTCTGTAACATCACACTGCTGCAAGTTCTAGCCAGTGTAACAGGACAACAAACAATCAAACAACAGCAACAAAATTACAACTAACAAAGTTCAATTTCTTTATTACTAGCCAATCTGCTCATCTATGAAGAATCTGATGAAAGCTACCACAGCCTCTAAAACTTGGAAGGGAGAACAAGAAGGAATAGTGTACACCTGTTATCCCAGCACTCAAGTAGTACAAGCAGGAAGACCCAGATAGTCTCTGATTACATGGTGAGGTGGGAATCAGCCTATTACAAATGTGATACTGAGATGCTGTCTCAAAACCAAAACACAAACTAAAAACCAAATAAAAATTTAACATCAGAAGCCTCCCCAAGCTAATAATCAATGTATTCATCCATGTAGTCATGAATCAATATTCTTATCAGCATCATTCTAATATCACTGACTTGGAAATGATCCAATCTTTTACCAGTAGGTGAAATGATAAATTAATATTGGCGTATTTGTAAAAAGGCTTCTTACTCAGTATTAGCATAAAATGAACTACTGACGCAAACATCAGCATGGACAAATCTAAACACAATTAAGCTAAGTGAAAGAAGCTGGGCAAAAATGATTTCATATGCTACGATTCCATTTACATAAAATTTTAGAAAATGCAAATCAGTCTACAGTGACAGCAAGTGATCCATGGTTCCTTATGGAGGGGTATGAAGAAGCGGGGGGTGGGGGGTATGACAAAGGAAGATGATATGTCTGGGGATAATGGGTATGTTTACTGCTGTGATTATGATGATGTTCCCCTGGGTGTCTACATATGCTAAACATTTCACATTGAGTATCTGAAAATGGTTTATGTCAAAACATCAATTAAAGATAAAAATATTAAATTAGTAAACTCTAAAATGAAATGCATATGGTATACTCACATATAAAATTATTTGATGATATAAAAAATAATGTGTTAGCACAAACATTTTACCCTGTGAAAGAATGTATTTATGTTCTTATCTCATTCAAAATAATTTTCTTCTGGTCTTACCAATATTGAGCTAAATAAAACAGCACATAATAAAACTCCTATGTCTAAATGTACCCACAGTGGTTTTCCCCTGAACAAATTTACTAGTCTATAGTAACCAGTTCCTTGTTTTTGACAATATCAATGTTTATTCCATTACTGGAAGCTCTATGTCTCCAGAATATTTCAGAGTTCATTATAACAGGACATAAGAATTAGGCTTTAAAAATCTAATCTTAAAATTCCTTCTTTATTTATTATTTACTTAATTCTCATTTTAATTGATCAGTTCTAATTTGGTGACTGACAATTTGGCAATCAAACCTCAGCTAAATGGATATGTCTTCCCTTAGAAAGTTCACTGAAATGATCAGTATTTGATTGACACCATTATAAACTGTAATTTAGATTAGGTATGAAGATCATTTTCCATAACAGAGGCTATGTTTAATGCATAGCCAGTCTTGGAGTCCACTGAATATTTCGAACATTAGGCCATTGTTGGAAGCAGTAAGAACTACCTAGAACTAGAAATATCCTGTTAAGTGGATTTGCATCAATTTAGTGGATCAAGAAGATGCATATCTTTTTTTTTTTCAAATCAAAGACTCAATTGATGGTTTCTAATTTAGATAAGAAAGTAAGAAAACCTAAGGTCCTTAGCTATAAAAGGAAGAGGATTCCAGGAAATTCCTACGAATAAACAGTGACTTAAGGAAGAAGTGTTTATTTAGCCCATATCGTGATGGTGCATAAAGTAGAATGATATATTCAAACTACAGTTGTAGAAATCTAGGATGATGTGGCAACTTCATACCTGTGCTGTGCTGCTATACGAAAAATAGTGACCTGAAATAGCTCCATAATACAAGCAAAATAAATTTATATCTTATTTTGGTGTGAGTTAGATAGATTACTGTCTAAAAATAAGAAATTATTATTTTGTTTTTTAGAGGTCTACAGAATATGGTATTTATTTATTTATTTTTCATTTTTAAAATTTGTTTATTAAATTTAATTTTACATATCAGCCACGGATTCCCTTGTTCTCCCCCCTCCCACCCCACCCCCACCCCGCCTTCCCCCCAGCCCACCCCCCATTCACATCTCCTCCAGGGCAAAGACTCCCCCGAGGATTGAGTTCAACCTGGTAGATTCAGTTCAGGCAGGTCCAGTCCCCTCCTCCCAGGCTGAGCCAAGTGTCCCTGTATAATAAGCCCCAGGTTCCAAACTGCCAGTTCATGCACTGAGGACAGGACCCGGTCCCACTGTCTGGATGCCTCCCAAGCAAATCAAGCTAATCAACTGCCTTATTTATCCAGAGGGCCTGATCCAGTTGGGGGCTCCTCAGCTATTGGTTCATAGTTCATGTGTTTCCTCTCATTTGTATATTTGTCCATGTGCTTTTTCCAATCTTGGTCTCAACAATTCTCACTCATACAAACCCTCCTCTTTCTCACCAATTGGACTCCTGGAGCTCCACCTGGGGCCTGACTGTGGATCTCTGCATCCGGTTCCCTCAGTCATTGGATGGGGTTTCTAGCAGGACAATTAGGATGTTTGGCCAGGTGGCCTTTGAAAACTTCAGAGATCTATTCAGAGGACCTGATCCAGTTGGGGACCCCTCAGCCTTTGGTTCATAGTTCATGTGTTTCCATTCATGAGTGAGGTAACCCAGACTCAGAAAGACAAATATAGTATTTACTCACTCATAGAAGGATACTAGATGTGGAACAAGGATGACTGGACTGCTACTCACATCACCAGGGAGGCTACCTGGAAAATAGGACCCCAAGAAAGACACAGGGATCGCCCAATGACGGAGAAATGGATGAGATCTACATGAATAGCCTGGATATGAGTGGGGGTAATGAAGGGCAAGGGTCGAGGGAAAGAGAGCTTGGGGGAGCGGGAGATCCCAGCTGGATCAAGAAAAGAGAGGGAGAACAAGGAATAGGAGACCATGGTAAATGAAGACCACATGAGAATAGGAAGAAGCAAAGTGCTAGGGAGGCCCACAGAGATCCACAAAGATACCCCTACAATAGATGGCTGGCAATGGTCGAGAGACAGCCGGGACTGACCTGTTCTGGTGATGGGATGGCCAAACACCCTAATAGTCGTGCCAGAAACCCCATCCAAGGTCTGAGGAATCTGGATGCAGGGATCCATGGCTAGGTCCCGGGTGGAGCTCCGGGAGTCCAATTAGCGAGAAAGAGAAGGGTTTATATGAGCGAAAATTGTTGAAACCAAGTTTGGATAAAGCACAGGGACAAATAGCCAAATGAAGAAATTATTTTTAATATTAGGCTAAACATCAGTAAATTATTTTAGATTCAAATTTGAGAGTTTTGTCCTGCCTCTACTAAGCCCTGAAGAATCACTCCTTCCAAAAGTTTATCTTAAGAATAATATGACTTTTGTTCTGTCTCTCCAGGAACCTCCTCATTCTACCCTAACTCCTTTATTTGGGGATTCTGCTTCTCAGTGAGGAACCAGGATCCCTTAACTCTTTATCACCCACCTCTCCACCTTTTCTTTTAGCCCATTTCTATTCCTTTATGTCAGCTGCTGAACTCTAGAAGCATTTTCTACCAGGATCCCTCGGTGGCCATACAAGGCTGGGACACAAATTGGTGATTTTCACCATCCTTCCTGCCCTCCAGAGAATGACTCTTAGTCCTGTAGCAGCATGCCTGCAGGAGCCTCTCCTCCAACCCTACCTCTACTCCCTGGAGACTCCACCTCATATCAGAGGAGGAGAACATATTCCCTCTAGATTTTTTTTCTTTCCTTCTAGCCCACCTCTGTGCCTCAGTATCACCTCCAGAATTGCAGAAGCATGCTCTACCAGGGACCCTACAGCCACCACACTTGCCTAGGATCCAGAGTGGATAACAGCAGCCAAAGAACAGAATACCTACCCAACAAGGCCAAGACCAAATATATACACTAAAACACCTCAACTATCATAACTCCAGGTGCCTATATCTCAGCACAAAACACAGTCATGAACAGTTAAACACTACAACTCTCCAAAAGACAGTAATCCTACTGCAATGGACTCTAAGAAATGCAATTTAAAGCCAGGCAATGGTGGTGCACGCTTTTAATTCCAGCACTCAGGAGGCAGAGCCAGGCAGATCTTTCTGAGTTCGAGGCCAGCCTGGTCTACAGAGCGAGATCCAGGAAAGGCACAAAGCTACACAGAGAAAGCCTGTCTGGAAAAAAAAAGAAAAGAAAAAGAAAAAGAAATGCAATTTAACACAAGGACTTCAAAATAGCAATTATGAACATGTTCATAAAATGTGAATAAATGTATTAAAAAGAGACCTTGAAGACTAAAATAGTGGAATGCAATAATGAAAACATTTCCAGACAGAAAAATAGAAAGAGAATCACTAAAGAAAACCCAAGTTGAAGTAAAACTAGATATGGAAAATTTAGGCTGTCAAACAAGAACTTCATAAGTAAACATCACCAACAGATTATAAGTCATGGAAGAGAGAATTCAAGCCACTGAAGACAAAACAGGAGAAATGAATAGCTCAGTTAAAGCAGTTAATTTTCAAATTCAGGTATTAAAATATCCAGGAAATCTAGAACACTGTGAAAAGATGAAAACTACAATTAATATGGATAGAGGAAGGAGAAGAAACCCTGGTTAAAGGCACAAAAAAATACCTTTAACAAAATCATTGAAGAAAACTTCCCTAGCTTAAAGAAGGAGGTGCCTATCAAGATATGAGAAGCATATAGAACACCAAGTAAACTGGACCAGCAAAGAAATTCCCTGTGACACATAATAATCAAGTGTACATGTAATGAACAAATAAAGAATATTAAAAGGTGCAAAAGCCACCTCTAACAAGAAGCCATTTGCTATTGATACTTTACTGGCAAAGGGAAAGTCATTGTTCTCTGATGGCGTCTCACTAGGATATCAACAACACTTAAGGGCAGGCCCTAAGGCTAGGAGTAGTTGGCTAACAAAAAACTAACTCAGTGGTGTTTTTGTGGACTTTTGGATTCATTTTCTTTGTTTTGGAAATTTTTTGTCTTATAAGTCTTTTGCTTGTTTGTTTTAATTTTCATTTTGTGTTTCTTGGCTTTTTCATTTGTTTTTGTTTCTTCTTTTTTTAGAAAGAGAATGACAAAAAAACCATGAATTTGGGGAGGTGAGGAGGTGAGAAAAATCTGGGAGGAATTAGGAAATGGAAAAAGATTAAAATATGTTATATTAAAACATTTTCACTTAAAATGTTCTCAAGTATGGTTTCATGCAAAATTCCTTCTCTATTGGAGAGAAAAATTCTAATTTAATGACAGAAAACTTAGCATGTATCTTCCTCAGACAACTTCTACACCGCAATCAAGCAAGATCAGGAGTTTTCATTCTGCCAGTGTGTTGGACTAGATATGCTGAATATCTTCTTGTGATAAAATATGTAAAATTATGAATTATAAACAAATGTTGTAAGAGCTGGGAATGCTGCTCAAATAAAGAACAGTTGTCTAGCAGAGGAGACACCTTGGGCTTTATCACAAGTATCACAAAATAAGGTAGAGTAATGAACATTGCAATGAATATCTGAACCATAAGCAAATCTAACAAATTGAGGACTGGAGAATAGCTTATTGGTATAATGCTTGCCAGGCAAGCATGGGGATCTGAGTTCAATCCCTGTCAGCTGTATAAAAACTCTGTCTGGTGATGCATGTTTTTCATACCAGTGTCAGAGAGAAGGAAATGGCTGATTGCTGGGACTTACTAGCCACCAAGTCTAGCCCTTAGCCTCATCAGAGAGCCTCAGATACCAGTAACAGACTCTGTCTAAAAATACTTTATAAAGGGTAGGAAGGCTCCCAAATGACACCTGAAGATGAACGTGTGTGTGTGTGTGTGTGTGTGTGTGTGTGTGTGTGTGTGTGTGTGTGTATAAACCTGGACATCCTCAAGCTGAAAGAAATGATGTCAACTTATATTCATATCAGTAGGTCTCATCATACGTCTGAGAGAACAGAACTGTAAAACACTGTTGGTAAGCACTCTCATGAAACTACCCAGTTACTTTCAAGGAGGGCCTTTTAAAAAATACAAAATTAATAACAATAAGAAAATAAACCATGAAAAGCTCTTTGGAAAATTGAAGGTTATACTATTTAACAGTTGCTTAGTGGGTTAAACAATGATCGTCTTACCTGAGTTTTGATAACTCCTAAACTCAGCATACAGGAAGGAGGTGACTTCTGTTTCCTCCTGTTTTGACATTTCATAGAATTCAGGGCAGGCTAGCTAAAATGAACTGAAACTTGGAAAACAAGAGGTGCTTCCATGGTTCCTTCCAGGGTAGCTGACTCCCAGGACTGCCAAGCTCTGCTAACTACTTGCTGGGGGATTCTGATTTTGTTCACAGGATCTTCTCTACAGAGATGCTTGAAGGTCATTGTCATTTGGAAGACAACTTACACCAGAATGAGCGATAAAAAGACCAAGGAGAAGGATGTGATATTTTCTTGGAGATAACCTCCTCAATCACCTGCTATCACTTCTGAAATAGCCTGTGTCACATAGGTAAATTCTATCAAATGGACAAGCATGTTGCAAAGCAAGATTTCTTTGGAAAATCTTGGAAATTGGTTAGGAAGAGACTATAGGGATGTGTTTAATGACAATTTAACAAACATGGAGATGTTGTCTTAGAATTTCCTATCCCTGGAAGTGTTCATGAGAGATATTTTGTATAAGATTTGAAGGCAAATGAAGCAGATTCTCTCTGTAGCCAACAGCCAGAGTTGCAGCTTTTTGGGGGTAGCTATATGCTAGCTGGCTCACTTGCTTGGGGTGAGGCCACAGATACAAGGGTCCTGCCACACCCTGTCTTTCAATACTTCTTTTTTGGAGACAGGTACAATTCAACTCATATTAGCAACACAAGCAGACTGTCCCATCTTGGAAATGGACATTAGGAAGCAGTGGAAGACTGAATGGATTCTAGAATGTTTTTAGGTATTTATTCACTTCTGATACCAACATTTCTCATTCATCCTTTCTTCATCTTTGCTTGTTCTAATATCTTCAGCACCAGAAACAGAAACCATAGGGCCACAAACAAAGACTTTAAACCCAGGATCCACAAACACATATGACATAAACCCCTTATTTTACACAAATCTGCTTTCTATTTCTTGGATAAAACTTTGACTGACACAAAGACTATAAAATAGGTAGCTTTAAATTGAAGAAAGCAGGAAAGAAGAAATCAATTACAATAAAAGGTAAATGGCGTTAAGAGCAGATATATTTGATTTTAAAAAGCCAGAGAGAAGTTATAAAAATGAAAATATCTTAAATAAGGGAAAAAAGTCTTCCCATGTATCAGTTTATTACTTAGGTGTACACTTAGGATATAGGTAGCTAGACAAAATTTCAAGTCAATAGCAATTCAAATAGATTTTTATGTCTTTTAATAAATGGAAGAAATATTTAAGATAGCCACAACTAATAAAACACTTCTACATTGGCAGCAAGACAATTTACTTTTCCTGACACCCCAAATAAGCTTCTATACCTATGCCCAGAATGATTACTCCATAGATCACATCTGCATTCCCCAAAACTGAATGGCTTAATCGGTCCAGGCAGTTGCAGCACATTACATAGACTGCATGGCTCAGGTAACATTTCTTATAGTGCTGGTGACTGGAAAGGTAAAGATCTGGTAGATTCAGTGTTTGTTATTTCTTGATTTACAGAGATTAGTCTTCTGTCTATACTCATATAGCATATAGTTACTCTCTGGGATCTCTCCTTTCTTCTTTCCTTCCTTCCTTCCTTCCTTCCTTCCTTCCTTCCTTCCTTCCTTCCTTCCTTCCTTTCTTCATTATTTTTGCTGATTTTATATTTTTGATCCAGGGCTTCCTGTAGCCCAGACTGACCCCATACTGAATTTCCCATATGGATGATGACCTTGAACTTCTGGTCCTCATGCTCCTGGCTCCTGAGTGTTGAGATTCATAGGTATGTATCACTGTGCCCACAACTGGGCTGCTTTTTGCTTGTTTGTTTCATAAAGAAATGAGTCCCATTCATGAAGGCATTGCCCCCATGACTCAATAATCTACCAAAAGCAACACCTTTAAATATCATTGTACTAGGATAAGAGTTTTAACATATGCATTTGGAAAGGTACAAGGAATTCAGTCTTTGTAGAATGATAAGTTTTACTCTTTTTCTTCCCAAACTGCTATCCAGAAGCTACCAATAGCAAGTTTAATTGTCTAACAAAGACCTGGAAATAAGTATCTGCCAAGAAGGCTTGAAACTATATTTAGGAACACACTATACCTGCTAAATATTGTATTACTGTAAGTGGAAATGGATTGGAAGAGAGTAAATTATATTCTTTAAGGCTTTAGTTAAAAACAGACATGCAATTCATTCTTGAGTCATTTAACATGGAGGCAGTATTAAGGACTTTTAAAGCCATTAAAGCAAGTTTAAGGTAGAAAATAATATGGAAAATGAGGTAACAGACCAAAATATGATAGATTCAATACCAGATGTGTTTCCTTTCAGAATATTTGAAAATTGGAGGAAGAGAAAATAAATAAAATTTTATACACACACAAAAGTAAAAACACACTCAAATATACATACACATAAACACTTAAAAACACACACAAATACACATAAACACACACATGCATATACACAAACATGCATACACCAACACACACACACACAATCAAATATACCCACACAAATATATTACACATAAACACATATATACATGTACATAAAATACATATAAACAAACATACACATACATAAACACATATAACGTACACACACACACACACACACACACACACACACACACACACACACAAACTGTCATAAACCCAAAGCAGAAAAGATGGAAAGAAGTTCTTCAAAATTAACAAAAATAATATCTGTGAATAACTACTGGGTTTTCCATAAAAACGACATTTCAGTGCATTATTGTTTATAGGGAGAGAAGCACATCTCTTTGCACCCCAATTTAAAAAAAAAAAAAAAAAAACAGAATAAACATGCAAAAGATATATGACCTGATTCCTAAATAGGAATTAAAGTTCTTGCAACACATAATGGGATCCTAGCGGGTAGCCTAAGAAAATGTTGTTACTAGCATCTGGAGATTAAACCAAAGCATCTGACCCTAGTATCTCCTCGGCATCATATTTGTAAGCAGGCCCCATTTCTCACTACATTAAACTCCTAGCAGAAATAACCACAAATCTCCCTAGAGCAAAATCTGAACCTAAGATTTAAAGATTGAGATGAAAGAAATCAAGGAAGGCACTGTGGTTAAGCAAGCAGAAACAACAGGTGGTGTACACATAATTAAAATTTCTAAGGGCCTCTGATGTTTAAATGATCAGAAATAGAAGAAAAATGACTACAAATAGCTTTGTATGGGTAAATAAGCAAAACCATGAAACCAGTAAATAACAAAGTATTGTTGAGATTGAATAGATACAGCATTCTGTTTCTGGCTATGGAACTTTTAAACATTAAAAACACGTAGCAAATGTGGATAATGCAGAGTTAATTTTTTTTTTCAGATATACCATGATAGGTAAAACAGGAATCATCTAAGGCAAAGGAAACAAATCATGTGACTTCTATGATTTCCTATGACCTCACTGGGCTGAGGAAACAGACCAGCTAGAGAAAGCTAGGGTAGCTAGAGTATGAAATATGAGCAGATTCCCAATGAGAATGTAAATATCTAAAGGAGGACCTCCTGGATTCCCTCAAGCATGGGACTAAGTATGAAATTGTTCATGCATGGAGAAGTCAATGGGCTGAGAGATTTGAGCTGAGTAATTCCCAGAGCTCAAGCCGAGCTGGAAAACATTACTCTCCTGTCCTCCACAAGAGAGTGAACATCCAGGGCACCCAGTGGCAGCATTGCAGGGGTTAGACCTTGGCAGAGCACTAACACAGATCTTAGATAGAAGATCTTTAGTTCTTTAACTTGAAAGGTTTAAAAACAGGCCATTCAGAAATCCTAAAGATCTACAATTATGTGCTTGCATAAGAAAATGAGCATTTTTTTAAAAGGGAAAAATAGAAGTTCAAATAACCAGCAATATAGTCCTCAGAATTTGGATCCCCTTTTAGAAACAACACATGAAAAGAAGCAGAAAATTGTTCCACATACCCATGAGGAAAATCAATAAAAATAGTCAATGGAAACAGAAATTGAAAATATGGTGGTCTCAGAAGAGAAAGACTTCAAAAAAGCTTTCACGGATGTTCATGGATTTGAAGAAAGGTGACAAAAATCTAAAAATAGAACACATAAATTAAAAGAGTCCTGACCTCTCAGTTCACATGGATAAAAACAGGGAAAGCAGTGGACTCAAGATTTTCATCCCAAATTTAAACAGGGGAGAATATGAAACATGCTGAACAAGTCACTTTAATGTGGACTAAACACTAAATGCAAAAATAAGGCACACACTGCAATAATTACACTCTGATAAAACCTGTGAATGCCTAAGTTCTGAAAACTCAGATGACTTATAAGCAGAGTAAGGACCACATCTCATTGAGGGGCATAATAATTAAATTGATAAAAAAAAATTCAGTAAGAGGACATCTTAAAAGCAGCAAGAAGGGCGTGGAGGAGATATCTCAGTCTGAAAAAATGCTCCCTGGAGAAGCAAGAAGATTGGAGTTCCACCTGCCAGAACCCATGTAAAAAGCCTGGTGGTGTGAGCCTGTAATTCCAACATTGGGGAAGTAGGGACAGGAGGAACTCCGGGGCTTGTGAGCTAAGCTGGTGAGCTCCAGATTCAAGAGACCATATCTCCATAAACAAGGAGTAAAATAGAGAAGACTCAGGACCATGACTTCCTGACTCCATTTTGGCATCCTCTCTTCCCCTACAAAAATGCCTGTATGAAAGTTGTATATTAATTACTGAATAAGTGAGAGTGGAGTATTAGCACATTTCTCACATGAAACTTTGAAAACCAGAAAACAATGGGGTTATATTGCTTATGCGTGTGGGTAAATATATTATTTATCTTCATTTTAATATCTGACAGAGGACTGATATCCAGAATATATAAGGAACTCAAAAAATTAGACATCAAAATGTCCAACAGTCCAATTAAGAAATGGGCTATAGAACTAAACAGAGAATTCTCAACAGAGGACATTTAAGGAATTGCTCAACCTCCCTAATCATGAGGGAAAAGCAAATCAAAACAACTCTGAGATACCACCTTACGTCTGTCAGAATGGCTAAGATCAAAAACACTGAAGACACCTTATGGTGGAGAGGATGTGGAGCTAGGGGAACTCTCCTCCACTGTTGGTGGGAATGCAAGCTTGTACAACCACTTTGGGAATCAATATGGCGCTTTCTTAGAAAATTGGGAATCAATCTCCCACAAGATCCAGCTATACCACTCTTGGGCATATACCCAAGGAATGCTCATTCATACCACAAGAGCACTTGCTCAGCTATGTTCATATCAGCATTGCTTGTGATAGCCAAAACCTGGAAACAACCTAGATGCCCTTCAACTGAAGAAGGGATAAATAAAATGTGCTACATATACACAATGGAATACTACTCAGCAGAGAAAAACAATGACATCATGAGGTTTGCAGGCAAATGTATGGATCTAGAAAATATCATCTTGAGTGAGGTAACCCAGACTCAGAAAGACAAACATGCTATGTACTCACTTATAGGAGGATACTAGATGTAGAACAAGGATGACTGGACTGCTACTCACATCACCAGGAAGGCTACCTGGAAAACATGACTCCAAGGAAGACACGGGGATCACCCAATGACAGAAAAATGGCTGAGATCTACATGAACAGCCTGGACATGAGTGGGGGTAATGAAGGGCAAGGGTTGAGGGAAAGAGAGCTTGGGGGAGCGGGAGATCCCAGCTGGATCAAGAAAAGAGAGGGAGAACAAGGAATAGGAGACCATGGTAAATGAAGTCCACATGAGAATAGGAAGAAGCAAAGTGCTGGAGAGGCCCACAGAAATCCACAAAGATACCGCCACAATAGACTGCTGGCAATGGTCGAGGGATAGCCGGAACTGACCTACTCTGGTGATGGGATGGCCAAACACTGTAATTGTCGTGGTAGAAACGACATCCAAAAACTGAGGGATCTGGATGCAGGGATCCATGGCTAGGCCCTGGATGGAGCTCTGGGAGTCTAATTAGCGAGAAAGAGGAGGGTTTATATGAGTAAGAATTGTTGAAACCAAGGTTGGATAAAGAAAGCACAGGGACAAATAGCCAAATGAATGGAAACACTTGAACTATGAACCAATGGCTGAGGGGCCCCCAACTTGATCAGGCCCTCTGAATGGGTGAGAAAGTTGATTGGCTTGATCTGTTTGGGGGGCATCCAGGCAGTGGTATCGGGTCCTGTGCTCATTGCATGAGTTGGCTGTTTGAAACCTGGGGCTTATGCAGGGTCGCTAGGCCCGGCCTGGGAGGAGGGGACTGGACCTGCCTGGACTGAGTCTACCAGGTTGATTGCAGTCCTAGGGGAAGCTTTGCTTTGGAGGAGGTGGGAAGGGGTGGGGGTTGGGGGAAGGGGAGGGGGCAGGATGGGGGAGAACAAGGGAATCCGTGGCTGATATGTAGAACTGAATTGTACTGTAAAATAAAATTTAAAAAAAAAAAAGAGATAGACACATAAGAATGAGCTGAAGTAGAGATTATAAAAGGAAGGAAGGAGGCAGAGACACAACAAAAAGATCTTACATGAGACTTTGTGTAAAGCAGGAAGAAGAAAATCCACTTTCATTGAAATTGAGGTACCTTGATGCTCTGCTTGCTCAGTTTCTCTATGCTATGTCAGGGCTCATGATCTTATTTTTCATTGACTGGTTGTGTAGACAGTTGTAATGCTGGACAACATTCACCAATACCAGAATAGTATTGACTGTTTGGGTGGTAATATGAACCATATTTGGAACTACCCACATTTTTGCACATTGTTTTTCTATTTGAAAATTTATGAAGGCTTCACAGTATTTTTTCACTTCATTACACTGGGGTTGGAGTTGAAGAAATAAAATTTCCACAATAAAAATCATAATTTCCAGAGTATAACATCTAACAGAAAATTCCATAGTGGGAAGTTACAGTTTTCTTTTTAGTTGTGGGGACACACAAATAAATATTTAGCATTCATATGAATGTTATGGAAGAATTATATTCAGATGTATTTGGTTTTGTTTTTCTTTTTCAAGACAGGGTTTCTCTGTGTAGTTTTGGTGCCTTTCCTGGATCTTGCTCTGTAGGACCAGGGTGGCCTTAAACTCACAGAGATCTGCCTGGCACTGCCTCCCAAGTGCTGGGATTAAAGGCATGTACCACCACTGCCTGGCCTCAGATGGATTTTTTAACTCCTTCATGGGGTTAGATATTTGTATACTTGGCATCTAGCTGATAGAACTCTTTGAAGAGGCTATGGAATCCTTTGGAGAAAGAGGCATGCTGGAGAAAGTATGTCGCTAGAGGAGGACATTCTAAATTTACAGCCTCACTGGGCTCAACTTGCTCTCTCTGCTTTATCTTTTTGTGTTTAGAGATGTGACATCATTCTCCTGTTCCAGCTGCCTGCTACCATGTTTCCCTTAATTTAGAGACTCTCCATCCATAACTGTAAGACTGAATAGACTTTCTTTCATGTCACTTTAATCATGGTATATTATCACAGCAAGAAAAAAGTAACTAAAATACCCTAGATATTTATTAAAAAGTGAAAAAACTAAAATAAGAGGTATATATGACAAGTTATTGCTCATAACTCAAATAGTTCTAAATTTTAATTATTTAAAACAGAGCTTATAGAAAACATGCTTCTAAAATAAATTTGTATAAGAGTCAGAGAAACTTTACTAGAAAGAAGTCATATTATGAACAAAAATTAATTTACAGTGTAGGCCTCTGGACTTAATGGAATTATGGCTGAGGGAGGATGACTCTGTGTAAAGGAGTAATAGTGGCCAACCATGTAATTTATCATTCTAGCATTTGTTCCTGTTGAGTTTTAGGTCAAAGATGACATAATAAAAATGGAAATGAAGGCCTTAAACCTCTAATACTGAGAAACTAAAGTGTAAAACAACACTGGATTCAACTATCTTCTTCAGTCAGTACTGATGTTATTGGTATAGTTGATTTGGAAGAAAGAGTTTCCATAGTGCCTGTAGCATCCACAGCTCAAGAGCAGGAAGAGGAGGGAACATTTCTGGCTTTACTTCCCATGGGTGTTGTAACTAGAGTTTTCCTGCCTTGCCCACATTCAAGACAAATCTTTGTCACCTGCCAGTCCCACAGCCGTTCAGACACAACCAAGTAAACACAGAGACTTATACTGGTTACAAACTGTATGGCCGTGGCAGGCTTCTTGCTAACTGTTCTTATAACTTAAATTAATCCATTCCCATAAAGCTATACCTTGCCACGTGGTTCATGGCTTACTGGCATCTTCACATGCTGCTTTTCATGGTGGCAGCTGGCAGTGACTCCTTCTGCCTTCCTGTTCTTTCTTTTCTCCTCTCTGTTAGTCCTGCCTATACTTCCTGCCTACCAACTTGCCAATCAGTGTGTTATTTATTGACGAATCAGAGTAATTTGACATACAGACCATCCCACAACAGGGTGTTGACAAGGCTTCTTCAGTGGAATCAAAAGCATCATGACAGGGTGATGTCATAATAGAAGAGTGCATGGGCAGGTGCTGAAGGGAAATCAAAAGTTCATATCTTGAATATTTAAATATGGCATAAGCTTGATACACAAATAATTGAAAGTATGATGTCATAGAAATAATAAGAGGTTCATCAATGCACAGACTGTATAAAAAGAGTAAAACAAAATTCTCAATATACTGAACAGAAGGGTATCCAGGTCATCCATATCATCCTCAAGGTCAATATAAGGTAAGGGGGAAAGGAATGGCAACACTAAACTCTCCCTCTTCATTTTGATTAAATGATCTTTTATCCAACATAGGTTTTAAAGGGGATGATTGTAGGGAATGGCAGGATTCCTTCACTTAAGAGCCCTGCCTGCTCTTCAAGAGGATTCAGGTTTAATTACCAGAGCCCACATAATGGCTCATAACTATCTGTAATTATGATTTCGGGGGTTGGCTGCCCTCTTCTGGCCTCTGTAAGCACCAGGAAGATACACACAAGTGATGCACAAATACTCACTTGAGTAGCAATAACTCATCTTCCATGAAAAAGTATGAAAATTTAACAATATATTGTAGTCATGAAAGAAAATTAGAAATACAAAGAAGATGGAAATTGAGAATACCACAGGTATCAAAGGTGAACATTTAGATGGTCAGTTATTTGCTAGAGACTCTGCCTGTGTTCTCTGGTTCTAGGCTTTAAACAATATAACAGCAATGGTGTACTAAAATATCTACAAACAGTGGTAGAATATTACAAAAACTTTAGAAAGTGGAAGACTTCAGGAAGGCCTAATTGGGGAGGGTGGGAAGATAACTCAGTCAGTAAAATGCTTAGCACACAAGCATGAGAACTTGAGATAGTTTCCAGATATAACATATAATTCTCATCCACTTCCTAAAATTCCTTTAAAATTCAAAGTTCATGATCAGTAGTTAACAGATGAATTAGTGTAACTAGACAATTTATGTACACAGAGAAACTTACTTGCATTATTACAAGCGGAAAGCATTCATAATAAGATTGGCATTTTCTTGGAGGCAGAAAGAATCTGTACAACTTTTCTATGATGGTTGAGCTGTGGAGTCAACAGATTCACTTAAGAAATCAAGAAGTTACAAATGAATTACTCTGAAGCTGGACTGTCCTATATATTTGATTCTAACTTACTAGCTTTCCTTCTATCCTGCTCATCTGTTAATTTTCACTTCTCCAGTGTTTATATGTACATCTCAAACAGCCCAAGGCAAGAGGATGTTACCTAACTTGTAAAAGAGCTTTGAGTTACCATCAATGAGTATGATCATTAGTTTTCCCATTTAAAAAACAAAAAAAAAAAGTAATGAAAAAAGCAGAATTAGCTTTCACCAAATGTTTGGCATTTCTCAAAAAATCAGCACACATGGTCGCTAATAATTTTGGTGGTAGCTTTGTTTAGTTACTTTTGGCCCATTTGTATTCTCAAACTATATCCTGGATGTGTCACCTCAAAAACTGTTCACTATTCCTTGCAAGAACCTCATATGCAGAATTCATGAAAATGTGTAGATGATAGATTTTATTCAGTTGCATATTTGTACACAGATTTCTGTGTTTTTCCCCAGTAGATGACTATTTTGCTTCTCAATGACTATTTCAATGCTTCCGTATGACGTGTCAGCTTCTCAATGAAATTCTTACGTGGTATTGTGTGTTAGCCAGCTGCAGAAGTGTTCAAAGGATTTGAATGGGATTTCTTAGTAACAGATACCATCATCTCAAATTCATATTATTAAACTTGACATTCATCAGCCACCCCTTGAATATTGTCTTGTTTGAAAAATATCTTGTTCGTGATTTTCCCCCTGAGTAACTAAGATACCAAAAGGACATTAGTTACACTTATCTGTGACATCAGCCATCAGAGTCACCAACAAACTGTGACAATGAAGCTAAAGATAAACCTTTAGAAAAAAAAAAAAAGCATTAAAAGCCTGTCAAAGATCCATTAAGTACTGTTTCCACTAGGAGAGATGCATTCATAACATCCAGTTCCTGACATTGATTAGAAGCATGGAATCTGAAGAGAGCTCACTGTTTGTTGGCCCCAAAATTACACTCTGGAAAGATAAACAGCATCTGGCTGAATTCTGCTATCACGAGTACTTTTAATGCCCAGCCAGAAAGAGAGATTCTGTATCTGATTTCTGTGTCCAACATACTGCTAATTTCTAATCTGCTACAAAGATCTGATTAGTCAATGAACATATTTTGTTGATAAAATCTCCCCCAAACAATTAAAATGCAAACTACTTTATTTTGGAAACTATTGAAATTGTCTAAAAGACGTACATCTGGCACCCCACACATTTCAAATCTCATCAAACTCTGTATGTCCTAGTTTTTGGCCATCCCTGCTCATGATTATTCCCAATCTTTTTGGAAATAACCAAAGGACTAATTAGGTCACTTGTAGCTTGGCTTCCGGGCCAGTCCAGGATCCCAGCTGGAAGTGAAGGCCCTTAGGAGAGCAATCACCATGTCTAACACTGCTGCTTGGCTTTGGGGATGATTGACATTTCAAGAGCTGAACAAGCTTAACATTGAATGAAATGCATTGAGGCAGAGCTGACACTATGAAATGAACACATTTGTTCTACAAATATTTGCCAAGCATTTGCTATGTGCCAGCCATTGTGCTAGGTGCTGGGTATAGAAAGAATAAAATGAAATTGCCTCTGTAAAAACAAAAAACACCCCCACAGCCTATGGATTGAGACAAGCATGTGATTTACAATATTATACGGTGCATGCTATCACTGATCCTAAGGTAGAGAGAAGGGTTACTAGAAGACAAAGTAAGAGTATAAAATGAATTTTAAATGGAAAAGCAGAAATGTTTTAGAAGAAGAATAAATATATAGAAAGTATGAATATTTCTAGGAAAGTGTAAATAGGAAAAAAATAAACTGATAGGAAACATGGAATCTTATTAGAAAACACAGTATTTAATATTTCATATAAGCTCATTACCTTGAATCTCAGTGCCACAATGTGTCTGCTTCTTACTTTACATAGGTTCCTTCAGATGTTCCCTATTCTGTTTTGGGTGAGTAGGGGAATATCCAAATCACACATCATATGATACCAAATAAAATACCAGTACCAGAAATGGGTTACATTTTCTTGTGTCTTCACCAGTGAATCCGATAGACAACACAAATATTAAAAGCCAATGCAATGGGTTACCCTCTACAGCTTGACAATAAGGCCCTATTGCTGAAGATACCACATATTTGTGTCACAAAGTATGGAGAAATCTAGCTGGTACTCTGCTGGAATTTTCACTGATACTGGCTAACTATTCTTGGTTGTTTTTGCTCTTTTATAGAGCCCTCCACCCAGCTCCCAAATAAATCACACATGGAGGCTTATTATTACTTATGAATGCCTTGCTTTACCTTGGCTTGTTTCTAGCCAGCTTTTCATAACTGAAATTATTACCATTTATCCTTTGCTTCTGGTTTTTCCTTTTCTAATCCTATACACCTTATTTTGTTTCTTACGCCATGGCTTGCTGTGTAGCTGGGTGGCTGGCCTCTGGGTCCTCCTCCTTCTCTGGCTACTTCTTTTTTTTTTTTCCTCTCAGATTTCTCCTTCTATATATTCTCTCTGCCTCCCAGTCCCACCTATCCTTTCTCCTGCCTTGCTATTGACAATTCAGCTCGTTATTAGACCAATCAGGTGTTTTAGACAATCACAGTTAACACAGCTTCACAGAGTTAAACAATCGCAACATAAAAAAAAGTAACACACCTTAAAATAATATTCACCAACAGCTAACATTCATTGAGTCAGAATGTTTTATACACAGTATGGAAGGAGAAAAGTAACCATCAATCTCACCCACATACAAACCCTCTGAGATATAATAACATTCTTGCAAGATATACCCACTGGTGTAGTAGTCACATGAATGCTATGGGATTAATCAAATACTTTTTAATTGGTTTCAGGGCTGCCCTATGAGCTAGACCATATATCTGACACTGTTCATGAAGTCAAGACCCTGAGACTAGATATGTTATGGGCTCTAGATGAAAACCTACTGATACTATTTTGCTAAATGGACATAGCAAGAAAATGACTTCTGATGACATACTGCTGTATCCATAGAACCGTGCATGACTCAACCCTCATCAGAAATTCAGTCAATAACACAGAAGCTCATAGATGTGTCCCATTCTTCATATATTTAGGACTTCCTTTAAGTCTTTCCCTACTCCAAGATCTTTCCTGACCCAAGCTTTGCTTACAACCTACTTGTCTGTGCAGTTCTTATCCTTTATTAAAAACTAAAGTCTATCCTCTTATAAGATTCATGTAATTAAATGGTCCCACTTTACTTTTATAAATTACCATTATGACAACCTCTGAAATGTAGCAGTATTAATACATGTAACAAATAACACTTGCTTATTTTGGCTATACTTGCTTGCTGTTTGTCTTACTTCAAAAACCCATCTCCACTAAATGATTTAATTTTCATAATATGAATATTATCTTATCAATATATATTTAGCAAGCAGAAGAACATTGCTTTCTTCTTCATGCTACTTTTCAATATATTGTGGATAATACACCATATTTGTCTTTCTATCCTCACAGGTTAGTCAGTTCTTGACTCAAAGTGGATATTCAGAAGAGAGGTGTTGGTTGGTTGAATAGAAACATGAAATGTGCAGAGGAATGATGGACTGGACTATGGATGTGAGTCAAAAGCCAGGTCCTGAATGTCCTTTAAATCTTACTGAGAAATTTAAATCTCACACGAGAACAATGTAGGAAAATGAACAGCTTTAAAATTTGACATACTAAAAATTTGCATGAAGGTTGTCCAGCTCAAATTTCATATGAAATCAAAAATAAAATATAGCATACAACAGAAAAGTTCTAGTGGAAACTGCCCAAATTCATCATTGAGCTAAATATAAAAAATGGCTAGTTTGAGAATCTCAAGTGGATACTAGATGTAAAGCAAAGGATAACCAGACAACAACCCACAAATCCAGAGAAGCTAGCTAACAAAGAAGATCCAAAGAGGGAAGTATGGATTGCCCTGGGAAGGGGAAATAGATGAAATCCCGATGAGTAAACTGGGGATGAGGGGTCGGCAATGGAGGGTAGGGGATACTGGATGAGAACATAAGGGAACAGGTTGGTTGAGCTGGAACAGGGAAGGAGTAGGAAAGCAATGAAAGAAATACCATGATAGAGGGAGACATCATGGGGTTAGAGAGAAACCCCGTGCTATGGAAGTTCCCAGGAATCCCTAAGGATGACCTCAGCTTGGGCTACTAAAAATAGTGGAAAGGGTGCCTGAACTGAACTGCCTTGCCCCAGTGATCAGACCGGTGAATACACTTACTGTCATCACAGAGCTTTTCTTCAATGACTAATGGAAGCAGGTGCAGAGATCGACAGCTAAACACCAGGCAGAGCTCCAGAAGTCCAGTCAAAGAGAGAGAAGAGGGATTCTATGAGCAAATGCATCAGGATCATGATGGGGAAACCTGTAGAGATGACCAAACCAAACTAGTGGGAACTCATGAAAGTTGGATCAATAGCTATGAAGCCTGCATGGGACTAGACTAGGCCCTCTGCATGGTGAGAGAGTTGTGCAGCTTGATCTGCTTGTGTGTGGGGGGGTCTGGTGGTAGGATCAGAATCCATCCCTGGTGCATGAGTGGGCTTTTGGAGCCCACTACCTATGATGGGGCACCTCATGCAAACTTGAGGCAGGAGGAAGGACTTGGATTGCCTCTACTGGACATGCCTTCCCATGGGAGGCCTTGCCTTATTGTGGGGGCTGTGGGGAGTTGGGAGGAGGGAAAAAGGGGATCTTTGGTGTGTAAAATGAATGAAAAAAATTCTTAATAATAAATAAATAAAAAGTATTTGGAGATAAAAAAAATAATGATAATACTATTGAAGAATGTTCTCCACATGGACCCTTTACCTTCATCTGGACCTGAAGGGCTTGAAATATTATTTGTGTCAGTACCTTTAGTGTAGGGAGCATCAAAGGAATGTTTTGAAAATAAAGGAAATTTATCTTAATACATGAGAGATATATTAGGAAGGAACAGCTTTGATCTCAAAAGTATATTCCTTTATCAATATTTGCTTTCATTTTGTAGGCTTTGACATTTTATTTCAAAAATTATGAAGATGGACTACCAACACATCTTACAAAATTCATTGAAAAGGCATGATTACACATTCTGACTCCATCTTCTTATTCAAAACAATGAGTTACTGTAGCTGGAGTTTTCTCTCCGGGTCCCGCTGAGCCCTGGCAGTCAGACAGCCCACTTATAAAATAAACACACAGATGCTTATATTGCTTACGAACTGTATGGCCGTGGCAGCCTTCTTGCTAACTGTTCTTATATCTTAAATTAACCCATTTCTATAAATCTATACCTTGCCATGTGGCTCGTGGCTTACCCGCATCTTCACATTCTGCTTGTCATGGCAGCGGCTGGCAGTGTCTCCCTCCCTCAGCCTTCCACTTCCCAGAATTCTCCTCTCTCCTTGTCCCGCCTATACTTCCTGCCTGGCCACTGGCCAATCAGTGTTTTATTTATACAGCACGATATTCACAGCAAGATACATTTATTTAATACTGATGAAACATTCATTGATAAGAGCAATACCCCTTAGCCAATTTACTTTCTTTCCTTTAACTTAGTATTATTCAACTATAGTTGAAAAATGGTTTAATTGGGCCAGTCTAATTGTTTTGTCAAATATGATGTAAATCATATACAAATTGTAAAATTTATATGGTATTATTGGGATTTTGCATTCAATATTGGGAAAACTACTAACAGATATCTTGAAAGTTTACCTATTTTGGATATTGCTATGAGTATGAAAAGAAACAGATAGGCTGGGCAAGTGGCCCATGTGTATAACCCCAGCACTCTAAAGGCTGATTCAAGAAGGCTTCCAGCTAAAGACATCCTTAGATAGCAAGACCATCCCTTTTATTACAAAATAAAAGTTTAAGAGAAAGTTGTAAAGACACGTTTTTTTTTTATTTGCTTTTGTTTAGGAGACAATGCATATTGCCACTTCAGTATAGTTACCTCATCAGAACATCATACCAAATCTACAATGTAGCTGAGCTTAGAAAACACACTACTTTCCCATAGAGTTTGTTTTAGTCTGAAATTGTCTTGGTTTCTCTTTATCTGTCTCTTAGTGTCTTCCAGATTCATCAGATAAAATACAAATGTGTGCATCTCAAAGGTCCCCTTTCCCAAAGAAATTTCTCTTCCATTACAGATCACAGAACTAGTGGAATGAAGCAGTGTACAACTAATATTTGTTTTTGTTCATGTCTCATAAAAATTCATAAGTACTCATATGTGATATAAAAGAATAGAAAACTAAAGAATAGAATGTTTAATAGATTCTAAGCAAAAATGATGTAGCCAATATCCAACAAAATTAAAAATTAAAAAAAAGACACTACCAAAAGAGAACATTTGAAACATTTTCAATAATGAATATTAATAACAGAAGAAACCTTGTAACAAACAATATTTTTTATTTTTGCCTGTATTTAAAACAAATTTCCTTATGCTTATGAGGACATGAAGTTAACAAAATATTATGACTATGAATTTTCACATCTTATAACTTTATTCAAATGTTATGAAACAAAATTTATTTTCATTTAGACATTATACTTGCACCTTATTGATTTCACTTGACAAACATGAGTGTATTGATAGAAATATTTGCAACATAACTAAGAACTCCTTAAGGAATATACCATGAAATTTAACCTAGAGATCAGACATGAAACATATTCATGCCATGCTGGGGTCAAAGTGTCCAACTGCATTGTATTTAGATATATGTAAATGATGTATTGATGAGCACTAACAACCTTCCCCTCCCCTACAGAGGATTAAAATGCCATCAATGTAGAAATAAAAAATATTGCTTAGTGTAGCTTGAGTTTTCCTTCCTTGCCCACAGTCAGGACAAATCTTTGTCTCCCGCCAGTCCCACGGCTGCTCAGACCCAACCAAGTAAACACAGAGACTTATATTGCTTACAAACTGTATGGCCATGGCAGACTTCTTGCTAACTGTTCTTATATCTTAAATTAATCCATTTCTATAAATCTATACCTTGCCACGTGGCTCGTGGCTTACCAGTACTTTACATCTTCCTTGTCCTGGTGGCTGCTGCAGGCAGTGACTCCTTCTGCCTTCCTGTTCTTTTTTTTTCTCCTCTCTGTTAGTCCTGCCTATACTTCCTGCCTAGCCATGGCCAATCAGGTTTTATTTATTGACCAATCAGAGTAACATGACATAAAGACCATCCCCCCAGCACAGCCAAGTGCAGATCATCTCAGACACCTGCACTCAGGCCCGTGGTCCTAATCATCCTCTATGCGGACCTGCTGGGTAAAGCCTGGAGGAACCCGAGAACAGGTTCCCACAGGACATACAGAACATCCCACAGCAGCTTAGGATATATGATGTATTTACTTCTTAAACATGATGTCACTTTCATTCACAAATATAAAAGTTTAATCCAAGCTAATGAATAATAGTTTTTATAACATTTTAAGAAAAATACAGTTTGTCAGAGTACTTTTAAAACTGTTTAAATCAGATAATTTTTATGTGTCTATCAATCCTCAGCTTTTGTTCCATAATTCATTATTGAATTTTAAAAATTACAAAGAAAACCTATTGATAATGTAGTTTATTTTGAAAAATACATATATATTATAATATTCTCAAATATAAGTTATCAGTGAACAACCATGGAAGTTTAGGAAACATAATTACTATATAATATTACTAAGAGCAATATTAAAGTTATAATTTCTAGAAAAAATTTCTCCAAATATGTTTAAATTACACAATCTTATAAGTCACTAGAAACGTGAAAGTTCATGTCTGTCGTGGTGACTACCTTTGTCAACTGGTAATGTTCATTTAATTTTTTTTTCATTCTAATGTTACCCTAGCCTTTTGTCTGCATTTACTGTCAACTTCATATACACATAACAACTTGTGTAATTCCAATCACTATAGGCAAAATAGTCTAGAAACAGCAGGTAGTATCAAACCACACATGCACTATGTACTTTCTATACATACACATACTAGCACTAAAGTTTAGTTTAAAGATTAGGTACAGTAGAAAATTAATAGTAACTAGTAAATGAACAGAAAGTTATAACAATATATGCCAAATAATCTCTGACACCTCTATCTTGTGCTTTGGAGCCATTCTTTTATAAAAGAAGAATAAGCTGTGTAGAACAATTATGGTACCATAAAGGTGATCTGATTAATAAAACAGCGACTAATTGCTAAGAAGTAGAAAGCCTACAAAGCATGGATTCCTTTACAGAACAAGGAATGACAAATGTCCGAAGTAGGACAGGACAAGAAAACATTAATTTCACCACTTGGTTTGAAAACAAACAAACAAAAAACATGAAATTTGGACTCCCACAGGCACTCCATAGTAACCCAACAGCCACTCATTCCAGGGAATCAGGTAGATGATCTTTAATATTCCTTTTGTCCTCTAATTCCAACCCCAAGTTTTATTCTTAGCTCTGCTATAGACAACCTGCTGGAACACCATTTCTCTCTGCTCCCATTCCCATGAGTCTAAACATAACCTGGAAGCACGCCCAGCTTTCCTCCCTCCTGTGGACCCTCTCAGAACTTTCTGTTCCAGTCCATCCCTACTCCTTAGTTTCAGGTCCCAATACCTAGAAAGACATTCCACCCAAGATACCCAGTGGCCACAACTATCAGGATCTCAGATGTATCACCTCCCAGGCCATCATGGGTATATCTGCACAATTAAAACTGACAATGCTCCAGCATATGTCTCTGGTAAAATGAAACAGTTTTTTGCTTATTACAATATAAAGTACATTACAGGTATACCACACAATCCTGTAGGCTCCCAGCACCACCAGCACCACCAGCACCACATTCAGCAGCAATCCACAGCTACCACACTCTCCTAAGAACCAGAGAAGGCAGCAGAAACCAAAGAACAAAACAGCCATCCAACAAACACAATAGCAGATATCGGCACCTACAATTACAATCATCCCAGATGCCTAGATGTAAGTATAAAATAAAACCAATTACAGACAAGGAAATATATCTACACTAGAGCCCAGTCACTCTACTACAGTAGTCCTAGATAAATGCAAGATAGCTGAAACACAAGACAAGGACTTCCAAGTATCTATTATTCGTATGTTCAAAATTCTTAAAGAGGTTATGTATCATTTCATTAATAAGATCTATGAAAGCACAAACTCATAGTGGAATGAAATGATGAACACTGTTAAAAATATGAATGTGAAAAAAGAATCAAAAAAGAAAACCCAAACTGAGGGAACACTGGAAATTAAAAATTTAAGAAATTGAATGGAAACAACAGGTGCATGTTTCACCAACAGAATACGAGAGATGACATAGAACCTCAGTTATTGAAGACATGATAGAAGAAATAGATACATCAGTCAAAGAAAATGTTAAATATATATAAAAAAATCTAGATACAAAACACCCAGGAATTCAGAGACACCATCAAAAAATCAAATCTACAAATCATAAGAATAGAGGAATGTTGCAGAATGTTCCTTTAAACTGTGTGAAAATATATCAGTGTGATTGGTTTAATAAAGAGCTGATTGGAAATTAACTAGTCAGGAAGAGATTAGGCTGGACTTCTGGGGACAGAGAGGACTCAGGAAGAAAGGCAGAGTCACCAGCCAGAAGTGAAGGAAGCTGGATGGGCATTAACAGAGTAAAGGTAACCAAGCCACGTAAAAGAATTTATCTTGGTGGCAATGCAGGCTTCAGTGTGCCACATAGTATACCTCTTTGTCCCATCTGTTTTACTGGCAAATGTTTATTGCAATGAATCACTGGCTGGCTCAAGACCTCTGGTTTCTGGTACATCATCACTGGACCCTCACCAGAACTCCTCTGGGATATCCTGTGGCTACCATGAGTCTTAGAGCTCTTGTGGGTATTGTTCCACAGGACCAGTCCCTTCACCAGTTCCAGCAGATACTAGATGGGGTAGATTCTAGGGTGGGCAAACCCAAGGCCAGGCTATGGGTGGTGTTGAAGAAGCAGTAAAGAAGGAGAAGCAAAGAAATTTGTCTGTTGCTGTGTTTTTTGTTTAGTTTTAGTTTTGTTTTGTTTTTGCTTTTGCTTTTGTTTGTTTGTTTGCTTGCTTGCTTACATTGATTTGTTTCCTTATGTGGGGGGCATGATAGAGGATATGGGGGTGGGGGTTGTGAATAGAATTGGTGTGCAAGATCTGAAATTTCCAAAGAGCCAACAAAGAATTTAAATTTAAAAACAGAAGAATGTAAATTTAAAAATATGGGTTAATTTAACTGACAAGAACTAGTTAGGAACAAGTCTAAACTAAGGCCAAGCTTTCATAATTAATAATAAGTCTCGGTGTCATGACATGAGATAGCAGTCCTGATGAGAAAGCTCATCTACAGAGGAAGGAGAAGAAACTCAGGTCAAAGCCATAGTAAATATTTTCAGTGAAATCATAGAAGAAAATTTCACAAACCTAAGCAAAGAATTGCCTGTCAAGGCACAGGAAGCATTCAGAACATCAAATAGTCTAGACTAGATAAGAAATTACTCATGACATAAATAACTAAAAACCTAAGTGTACAGAAGAAAGAATATTAAAAGCTACTATGAAAAAAAATGACATGCAAAGGTACACCTAATAGAAAAATACCTGACATTTCAATGAAGTCACTGAAAGCAAGAAGGTCTTAGAAGATTGTTCAACAAACTAAGTGACCACAGTTGCCAACACATAGTAATATACTCAGTACTTCCAGTCATAATACATAAAGATATTTCAATATAAACCAAAATGTAAGCAGTATTTATCTACAAATTCGGCTCTACAGAAAGAAAACTTCAACTTGAAGAGGATTACCATACCCAAGAAAACACAAGGACTAAATAATCTCAGACAAGTGAATCAAATGTGGAGGGGAGAACCCACACCACCACCGCAAATGGCAAGAATCAACAAACACTGTTCACTGGTAACTCAATATCGATTGTCCCAATTCCCCGATAAAAAGACACAGACTGACATATTAGATCCTTCTGCTACATCCAAGAAACACACTTTAAAAATGATAAACATCACCTCAGGGTAAAAGACTGGAAAAAGATATTCCAAGCAAATGAACCCAAGAAACAAGCTTCTGTAACCATTTTAATATTTGACAAAATAGACTTTAAACCAAAGCTAATCAGAAGAGATAAGGAAGAACACTACATACTCATCACAGAAAAAAACCCACCAAGAGTTTATTACAAATTTTTAGCATCTGTGCACCAAACACAAGGATACTGAGTTCATAAAAGAAGTCCTACTACAGCTTAAATACATTGTATTAGTTGGGGTTTCTATTGCATAGTGAGGAAACAACATGATCAAAATAAATTTTGGATGAAAGAGTTTATTTGGCTTACATTGCCACATCACTGTTCATCATCAAAGAAAGTCAGGACAGGGACTCAAGCAAGGCAAGAACCTGGAGGCAGGAGCTGATGCAGAGGCCATGAAGGGGTACTGCTTGCTGGTTTGCTTTTATGACTGTTCTCAGCCAGCTTTATTATAGAACCAAAGACCACCAGTGCAGGGATGGTACCACCCACAATGATCTGGGTCCTCCTCTATCAATCACTAAATAAAAAATTAATTTGCAGCTGGATCTTATGGAGACATTTTCTCAATTGAGATTCCCACCTTTCAAATGGCTCTAGCTTGTGTCATATTGGAAAAAAAAAACTAGCCAGAACATACATATTGACCCTCACACAGTGATAGTCTATAAATTCTGTATCCCATTATCATCAATAGACAGGTTATCCAGACAAAAACTAAAAGGAGAAATGATGGCGTTAACTGATATCATAAACCAAATGGACCTAACAGATATTTATAAAATGTTTCATTCAGACACAAAAGAATATACCTTATTCTCAGCACCCTATGGAATTTTCTCCAAAATTGTCCACATACTGAAGACACAAAAGCATGTTTCAACAGATACAAGAAAATTAAAATAACACCATGTATCCTGTCTAACCTGAATGATGTGACCCAGGCTCCAGAGGAGAAATATGGTGTGTAGTAATTTATATGCTACACCATATACCATAGGGTAGCTTTGAAGTCTTCCATAATCAAGCCACAATCCATATAATTACAAGGTTTAGTTATAGAGTAAGAGACTAGGGGAAGTATGTATCTCCCTAAGAAGGGGAAATAGAATAGATAACTAGGAATAGATAAGACAGGGTAGTAGAAGTGGAAGATCAAATGGGGAGAGTGAGGAATTAGGGCAATGAAGGCAATAAGTGGAGGGACAGCTAAAACTAAGGGCTATTTGAATGGTGCTATGGAAAATCAATGAAGTAGATGCTTCCTAATATATATAAGCAAATGTACCATATATCAGGAAAGATGAAGCCCCAACATGACACCTCTTGTCAACAATTGAAGCTTCCAGTACCAGGAATGAGTTACATCAAATCAAGTTCTTGACCAAAGAGGACCCATAGAACCTACAAACATCCTAGGCTATTGCCAAGGCTATGAATTGCTCTCCACAAACTGATGGTAAAGCCCCATTGCTGAAGACAACACCTACACAACTCATTGAATACTTAGAATTCAAGCTGGTGTCTATCTAGAGCCTTCACCATTATGGATTAGTTAGTGTTAATGGGTACTGAAAGTCACTCTGCACACTACCAAAGGAGAAAGGTAAACACTTACCCACTTACAAACTGTTAGATCTACAATTTTGACCTATCTGCAAGATTTGCTACTACAACAGTGAAACAAAGCTTCCAGGGTTAACAAATCATGAGATAGAACCCATTATTGACAGGGCAACCAAGAAACAGACTAGATCGGCCATGGATATAGGAGAAAATCAAACACTAATGATCTACTAAAGGAACATAGTAATAAAATGACTCCTATTGACATTTTGATATACATAATCAGAGCTGCTTTCACTCCCTCCAGTAGATGGGAGTGAATGCAAAGATTAATAAGAGTGAGAGACCTTGGAACATTCAACCCTAAAGAGGATGTTTCCATCAAATCCCTCCCCTCAGGGCTGAGGGAATACTGCAAAAAGAGGTAGAAAGATTGTAAGAACCAGAGGGGATGGAGAATACCCAGGACACTAGGCCTTTGAAACACAGCAGAACCAACACATATGAACTCATAGAGGTTGTGGTAATATCCACAGGTCCTGTGCAGGTCTGAGGCACAAGGGGTTCTAGTTCTGAGAGAAGTGGACACAAGCCAACATTCCTAACCCAGGAGCTATTTCTAATTGATAATGCTGACAAATACAAAGTAGCTTCTCCAATGGAGTCTCAATGGGAATACAAACCCACTGAGCTGGACCCAAGCCCAGAAGGATAGAGCCAACACAAAATGAACTCAGTGACATATTTGAAAGTTCTTTGACACAGAATGTTTTGTCATGGTATTTATTTATTTATTTATTTATTTATTTATTTATTTATTTATTTACCTTACAGATCCTTCACATCTATGTTATGGCTTCCGGGTTTGTGTTTTTATGGGATTCCTGTGTGTGTGGAAATGCATGTCTCTCTGTATCTGTATGTGTGTATGTACTTTTTCTTTGGGTCTTTTTTTTGGTGTTTGCCTCTTTGTTTTGTCACATTCTGATTTGTTTTGTTCTGTTGTATTTAATTATTCTTTAGGTGACTGTTTTTTAAGGAGAGATAGAAAGGGTGTATGTTTGGATGGGAAGAGAGATGGGGAGGATCCCAGAGGCATTGTGAGAGGAGAAAGTGTAATCAGAATATATTAATTAAAGGCAATCATTTTCAATAAAAGAAAATAGGAGGAAGAGAAATATAATTATTCTGTTATTTAATATACAATGAATCCAACTTACCAAGAGAATCAGCCTTTATAGTTAATAATGCTAGATATACAATAATTTTTTAAGGTCATAATCATTTATTATTCTGTAATGATAAAGTACAGTAAAATATTTTCGTTTAAATTAACCAAATTTATGGAATACAAATATTTTAATAGGGAACTAATTTATAATTTTTTCCTTTTATTTTATTTTACAATACCATTCAGTTTTACATATCAGCCACCGATTCCCTTGTTCTCCCCCCTCCTGCCCCCCTCCCCTTCTCCCCAGCCCACCCCCCATTCCCTCCTCCTCCAGGGCAAAGACTCCCCTGAGGACTGAGATCGACCTGATAGACTCAGTCCAGGCAGGTCCAGTCCCCTCCTCCCAGATTGAGCCAAGCGTCCCTGCATAAGCCCCAGGTTTCAAACAGCCAACTCATGCAATGAGTACAGGACCCGGTACCACTGCCTAGATGCCTCCCAAACAGATCAAGCCAATCAACTGTCTCACCTATTTAGAGGGCCTGATCCAGTTGGTGGCCCTCAGCCTTTGGTTCATAGTTCATTTTTTTAAGGTCATAATCATTTATTATTCTATAATGATATCTAAATTGGATAATCATGCTACAGTGGAAAGTTCATAGTCATGTTTTTAAAACAAAAATGACAGGGGTGGATGCTATTGGAAGGAAAGCACACTGCTTTCAAGGTCTTCAGATACACAATGCTGTGATGCTGCCTTTGCTTTGGAGCATGGGACTAAGGGTTGTACCTATGACCTCATGCCTGCTAGTCAGGAAGAGTATGCATATGGCTCATATGTACATATGACAAATATGTGCTACAGTGTCTCCTTAATTTGGGGAGTAACAAAAATACTAATTTTTGTAAAAATATTAAATTTAAACTTCATTTTTATTTTCATTTACAGTTAATTCAGAGGTCAGTGAGCCATGGTTTACTGAAATTATAGAAAGCAAAACTCCATGATAATTACCATGCTGCCACATAAGTAACTTTAAAAGAGTGCCAGTATCTTGGCAAAGTTTATTCGACGTGCAAGTAGGTGAGGTTTTGGTAAGCATATAAATAACTACTAGTGAACCTTAAAATTCATAAAATGAAAAACAAATGGGAAAGAAGTGGCTTTTAAATGTATTTGATTTGGACAAACAGGGTTGTTCAAAATATTTTTTAACCATCTTTTATCTTTATGTGCATTGGCAGGAGAGGTCAGAAACAGTGACCTGCTTATCTTCTGCCCTGAAATAGATGGACAATCCAGTCTAACACATCTACAAATGAATGAGAAGCATGGCATTCAGAAGACACTCAGAAGCCTGGGTGGTGGAAGTTCCTCCCCTAAAGGCAGCAAATAATAATAGAAAGTGTTTGTCCTTTTCAGGGCTTCAATTTAAAACATGGGGCCGATTAAGGAACTGGAAAGGGGTCTGGGGGAGATGACTGGGTTGAAGTGCCTGATTATGGATTCTCAGAAACCACGTAAGGGCCAAGTGGGCTTTGCAACTGCCTCTGATTCCGGTCATGGAAGAGAAAGCAAAAATAGGCACACATCCCATCTGTGTGCACATACATGCAAACGTAAATGCACACATACATAACACACACACACACAAAAGGGCAAGAAAAAATTCTATAAAATATATTTCATTCATAAGACTATCCACCTCAAACCAAAATATATAACTAAAAAGGGTGTTAGATAATGGTTTTTATAAACTGTGGCAAATAAATAGGATTTTGTGGTTTGTATAACAGGAGCTCATCACATAGAAATGATGTTTAGATTGATCTGGGCTGCAATTACTGCCTTGCTATGGTGATCATTCTTCTTTACTAGCTTTTGTTTTTATCTGTACAACTGAGGAAAATGATTGAGCAAATAAATCACCCAGGAACTCAGTAAAAAAAAAACAAAAAAAAAAAAAACTATGGAATAGACTTTACTTTTAGAGTTGTTGGGGTCAAAACTATAGGTACAACTCCGTGACTAAAAAAAAAAAAAAAAAAAAAAAAAAAAAAAAAAAAAAAAAAACAACAAAAAAACAATCGCCTGATGTTTGTGACAGCCAAGGTTCTATCTGTAGGACCACATACACTTATAACACACACACACACAAACACAAGCACAAAGATAGATGATGATAGATAGTGAAAGTGAACAAGAGAGAAGATAATTGTGGAATTTTTAAATTATTGCTGAAACATAATCAAAATTTGGAAACGTAAATCAATTTCATTCTAAATTACAAAATCTGGTGTATGATAAAGAATAATCATGTTGCATAGATTCCTATAAAAACATCTGCCAAAGCAATTTCTGAGAAGTGTTAAGTTAGAGCCTAAAGTATAAGACATTGAGAATATTTATAATAATGAGTCTGGTAGTCAGTTTTAACATTTCACTGGAGATGCGGGGGTATTTATTGGTTCTATCAGCAGTAGTTTCAGATGTTGCCTGTCTGTATAAAAAGAAGAGTCAGGTTGGCCAGTAGCCCTGAATTTTGCACCATAAGGACTCAGAAGTTCACATCCTTGTAAATGGCTCTCTCCATCTAGCATCAGTATAGCGGGAACCAGAACCAAGGCCAGCTCCATTTGTCAAGGCTCTCCTAATGTTGCTCAGCCAGTTCACACAGTCACTTTGCGTCTACTACTGAAACTACTCAGAGTACCATTCAGACTTGCTTTGTACCCCGTACTTTATGGACATTCCACACACACTTTAGAATTGCTGGGCATGATAGTTAGAACTGCTTGCCAACTTGACTGTATCGAAAATAATTCAGGGCATGAGCCTCTGGACATGGCTCTGAGGGATTATCTAGATTTGGTTATCCTCTGCTAATACCTGCCAGGGATTATCCTGATGAGCTAATTGAGGTGAGAAGACTCCCAACAACAACTGGTAGCACCATTCCTTGGGCTGACATCCTGAAGCACGTAGAAAAGACAGAGCTAGCTGAGCAACAACTACCACACTTCAGTTGCCACACTATGATTCCCCGCCATGATGGGCTGTTTCCAGAAACCGCTGTGGCTTAGCTCTTCCTCCCTTACTTTGCTTTCTTCAGAGTGTTTTAATCATAGCAACAGTAACGGAGCTAACGCACCAGCACTGTGTTTGGTTCTCCATTCATTCCAAAAGGCTAAAATAGCTCTGCAGTGCAGAGGTCATTTAAGCAAATATTTGTTGAATAAAAGGAGTGTATCCCTCTTCATGGGCTGCCATAACAAAATATACTGAATGGCTTTTCCAGTAGAAATTCATTTTCTCTTGGTTTTCATGGCTGGTGGTGCAACATCACCATGTCAGTAGACTAAGGTCCTTCTGGGGACTCTTTCCTTGGCTTTTACATGACTTGACTACTCTTTCTGTGTCCCCAAATGGTCATTTCCCTGTGCAGCTGCATACCCAAAGTCTTTATACCCTAATTACTTTGCTTTGGTGCACACTTCTCAGATTAGATTAAGGTCTGCCCAAGAATCTCATTTAAAATTAATCTTCTCTTTCAAGGTCCTATTTTCAAATATAGCCACACTCTGAAGTCCTGTGGATTAATTCTTCAACATATGGATAACCTGCCATGAACTATGAGCATTTATCTCATTGGCTAAAATTTAAATGTTATATCAAGATAGAAAACAATTCCTTACTAATGAACAAATTCGCTATCATCTGTTTAGTCCATAAATAATAATCAGATGTGGCTAAATAACCGAAAAAAAATTTAAAAAAAAAACTTTGATAGAAAAATTATTTCCCTTTCATTGTTCAAGAACTCTAAATTTTCTTAAATCTTATAAAAATCAATTCACAAATGTGCTAAATAAATAATCTCAAAGAACATTTAATAATGAGGAAAAGAAAAAAGGCAGAAACATGAAGAGGTGCCTGAAGCTAAGGACAATATCATAGTTTTGAATTTAATTACATAACAAAGGATATATGTGCCTGACTCCCAGAATAGTTATTTCAAGCCTGTTCTCCCTTTAATCAAGTGGTTGTTAATTTCAGTTTAAAATAAAGAAAATAAGTAAAAACACTTTGCCATGGCAAAAGGGAATATTCAATAAATTGCAGAGATTAAAAAAAAGGCTGTAAAAGTAGCTGAGTACTAAATATTAACTCATTGAGGTGGATGCATGCTTATGGACATACGGTTTGTGTTGCAAATATTTAGCATCTTGTTCAGACTAAAACTGTCAGACCAAATCATCACCTTTTCCTCCTTCCGATCTGTTACCAGCCTTCCTGCAATTTGCATGTGTTGAATGTTTCCTCTGTGAGACAATCCAGCCATACAGACACTTGAGCGCGCGTGCGCACACACACACACACACACACACACACCTTTATTCTCGTTTTAAAAGCAAAACAATGCAATCTTTCCCCATGTCACAAATATGTAGAGCAGCATGATAGATGTTGGCATGAGAGCAAAATTACAACAGTTCCAGAGGTAGCACATTCTAGAACTTTGGGGCAAAAGTTATTAGGACTTCTTAAAATTCTTGAATTACTAGACCTGTTTAAGTCAGGCTGACATGTGCTGTCCACCTTTGTTATGGTTGTGAATGCATGTGCTTCTGCATGCTATGTGTGTGGAGATGGCAGGGAGGCCAGAAGAAGATGTTACATCCCCGGGGGTGGGGATGGGAGGGGGGAGGGCTAGAATTACAGGCTGTTGTCAGCCACCTGACATGGGTTCTAGCAACTGAACTCCGGCCCTCTGGGAGGGTAGGAAGCACTCAGCATCTGCACCATCTTTCTAGGCCCTGCTAGGGCTTTCTCTTGTGAAAAGCTGAAAACTTGCTTGCCTTTCTAGTCCAAATGAATGTCACTAGATAAAAGTCTTGAATATTAGGATTTGAATTAACTGTAAGAACTCCTTGAACGGGTTCACTTTCCTCTAGGTCACATGTAAACCTATTATAATTTTCCTAGATAAATATAGAATATAATTTTAGAACAGAAAAGAGGGAAAAAATATTCTTACACAAAAACTGTTTTTAACTATGACTAAATTAACAAAAAGGCCCTTGGCAAAAAGGAAAAGTCCCAGTGTAGGTAATTTCACAGATGATGATGTGAAATTTTTCCATGTAGTTGTTTTAATGAGTACATTTCCTATGAAGCAATAATTCTTTTCCATACCCAGACCAATACCAGGACAAATTTTAAAGAAAATAAAGGATGTCTGCTGTCATCATTTGAAATGATTGCTTTGCTTTAAAAATGCATTTACTTTCTGTGTATACTCTTTCATCATCACTGATATAAGAATTCACTCTATCTTTCTGCAAAAACTGTCAGACAATATATTCTTGCTGGAGACTATTTATTCAAAGTCTGAACCTTGACTGGCTGTGAACCGTGTGTAATGCTGCTGCTACCGCTGATGTCCGTGGCATTTATTATCCCTGGAACACTTTCTTAAGGTTTTGAGCTATCATCACAGAATCACTCTGGCCTCCAGTCATCTGTGCCTTCATTGAAACTTCTTTTAAGGGTAATAAAAAGAACAAGTGAAAACATTCCAAAGACAAAAAAAGATGATTCTTTTCCCCCTAAGAGAGTTATGTCACAAGATTCTCAAACAGAACTGTGTGGAACTTTGACATGGGTATTTGAACTGGTAAAGTCATCATTGGTGGTGGTCCGTCATTGGTACCAGGTCCACAAGCTAAATGAAATTGTTTTGTTTTGTTTTTAATGTAAATAATTAGTGATATGGTCTTATAGATTAAATAGCCATGAGAATCTATCACTTAATCACTGTTTGAAAATCCTTCCACTCCATATGTATGGCAGATTATAAAATCAGTGAAGATGGACAGACAGATGACATGCTATAATGCAAAAAGAAATGGTATGTGTTCATCTGCACCAGACATTTAGACTTTTAGTACATATCTTTTGACAAATGTTTCATTTCACAACTATTTAAGAGAAAATATGTTCCTTTGGTTTGTAGTCATGTTTCTTACCATATATTCAAGCATCATTTATCATATTCAAATGATGGCCAATTTAAAGAAACACAAGATCTTGAAAGCCATGTTAGCTGAAAGTAACAATAACTTGAAGATTGACAACAGTATCCATCCAGTAGCATTTGCAATATATGGTGTAGTGGTATGAGTATGGATTAAAAATAAATATTCAAATTAGTAAGTTTAATCATTATCTATTATTTGAGTCTCAGCAACTAGGGATATATATATATATATAAAATAATTAACTTAATTTCACATATCAGCCATGGATTACCCTGTCCTCCCTCCTTCCACCCCCGGCTGAATCTACCAGGCAGGGCTGACTCCCCAGGGGAGAACGAGGGACTTTTTGTCTAATCTAAGGAGTTTCCTGCTTACCCTTTGCTCTGTAGTTCCATTTCTCTGTCTATTTAGAGCTTTTGACTGAGTGAACTCAACCTGCATAATAACTGTCAACATTACTGGGTACAAAGATTGTAAAATATTCTCACTTGACTGATTATCCATTAAAAAGATTTAATTTCTTTCTTAATGTGCTGATCACTATATAATACTATCTGTATTAAATGATAATCTATAACATAAAATCTGAAAAAGGAATAAAAGGACAGAATAAACACATTTATAAACAAAAAACATATAGTAAAATGATCTGATCAATCTTTACTGATACAAGAATATGTGAAATCTTGTGCTGACACAGGATATTTTATTCAGACTAGTTATAGCTTATTAAAACTTTACCTGCTTATAATCATTTCATACTTAATAACATGCAAAATATAGCTGACCAAATATAGAATCTAGTATATTTATGTATAGTTTGTTAATTTAAACTTTCAAATTTGTTTGTTTATCATCTCAAAGTTGTAATTTGTAAACAAATAATTTGATTATATAAAATATCTATGAGCTACTACAATATTCTTATGTTATTACATTTTTTTCTATCAGAACACAGAGTTGCTTATTCCCTTGTTATTTAAGAGTTATATACATACATAAACAAACCAAAAAGGGAATTGACCTCCAAATCCAGTCTGCTTATAGTAATTAATCTGTTTTCTTTTTAAAGGAAAAGTTGACTTGTCATGATGTGCCACATTTTTACATAATTGATTTAGATGATAAATTTAATAGTTTCCAGGTGGTCCTTTTTATTTCAGCTACAGGTGTGGAAATAACCTGGGACATTGTTTTTATTCCTGTATGTTTTTCCTGTAACTTGAGTTTGATTACCTTTAAAGTCTTCACTACAGCTGGGCAATTGCTTTCTTTATATGAGTCCTGTTGAAAAGCACATGAACAATCTCTGAAAACAATGTAAAACCATATCAGAAGCATCTCAAGAGCTCCTCAGTTATGAATTTCAGATCTTAATATTCCCCAGCTTTAAGGCCCCACTCAAGGATATTAATCAATTCCTTTATAAGACTACCAACTTGCTTCCTATATGAGCTATATACCAAGGCACTATGAGACTCTTCCTGTATAGATTGAGGCAGTGTTGGGCTTTTATTTATTTTTTGTCTATTTTATCCATGTTACAATCTGAAATTAGAGTTGAATATAAAGATAGAATTGTTGAAATAAACCTCTAAACTTAAAATTAAAATCTCACTAAACAAAACAAAACCTTCAAGGAAAAGATTCACCAATAGAATTGATCATATGGAAAATTTGGTGTCCATTTGCATCACTCACTAAAGTGGAGAGCAAAATTGTAAAAAGATATATAAAACATGGAAATACTTTGGGTTACCTTGAAAATCCTAACCTTTGAATTATGAATCTCAGAAGATAATGTGGTGGTTTGAATAGGAATGGCCCCCATAGGCTTGGTTATCTGAGAGCGGCACTACTTGAGAGGGATTAGGAAGAGTTGACTTATTGGAGGAAGTGTGTCACTGGGAGTGGGCTTTGGGGTTTCAATATCTCATCATTCCCAGTGCCACCCTCCTCCTCCTATTTATGGGTCCAGTTGTAAAACTCTCAACTACTTCTCCAACACTATGTCTTCCTGTTTGCCACCATACTTCCCACCATGATGAAACTGGACTAAACTCCAAAAGTGTAAGCAAGCCACAATGAAATGATTTCTTTTTTAATTTTTTTATAATTAATTTAATTTTACATATCAGCTACAGATTGCCCTGTCCTCTTTCCTCCCACCCCCAGCCCTCCCCCTCAATCCTCCCCCCATTCCCACTTCCTCCAAGACAAGGTCTCCCCTGGGGATTCAGCTCTGCCTGGTAGATTCAGCTGGGGCAGGTCCAGTCCCCTCCTCCTTACAACAAGGCTGAGCAAAACATCTCAGCATAGGCACTAGGGGAAATGCTTTCCTTTTATAAGAAGTGCCATGGCCATGGTGTCTCTTTACAACAATAGAACACTGAGACAGAAACAGAATAGAATACCCAAAGCATAGATAATATTTTCCATAATATCATAGACATAAACTTTTCAAAGAGATGCCCACACAAGTTCAAGCAGCCAGAAAAAATGCTAGCCACATCATAGCATCATTACACTGATACCCAAACCACATAAAGATGCAACTGGGAAAAGGAATTGCAGATCAATCTCCCTCATGAACATTGATGTAAAAATTCTCAATAAAGTACTAGCAAACAGAATCCAAGAATACATCAAAAAATCATCCACTATGATCAAATAGGCTTCATCGTAGAGATGCACGGATGGTTCAACATACGAAAATCTGTCAATGTAATACACCATAAAAACAAACTGACAGAAAAAAATTCACGATCATCTCATTAGATGTTGAAAAAGCCTTTGACAAAATCCAATACCCCTTCATGATAAAAGGTCTTAGAGAGATCAGGTATACAAGAAACATATCTAAACATAATAAAGTTAATATACAGCAAGCAACAGCCAACATCAAACTAAATGGCGAGAAACTCAAAGTGATTCCACTAAAATCAGAAACAAGACAAGGCCGTCCACTCTCTCCATACCTATTCAGTATAGAACTCAAAGTTCTAGCTAGAACAATAAGACAACAAAAGGAGATCAAAGGGATCTTGATAATGTGGCAGGATACAAGGTTACCTCAAAAAAAAAAATAGGAGCCCTCTTATATTCAAATGACAAATGGGAAATCAGAGAAACATCACCCTTTAAAATAACTACAAATGACATAAAATATCTTAGGGTAACTCTAACCAAACAAGTGAAAGACCTGTATGGCAAACAAGTACTTTAAATCTTTGAAAAAAGAAATTGAAGAAGATATCAGAAAATGCAAAGATCTCCCATTTTCAGGAATAGGTAGGATCAACATAGTAAAAATAAAAATCTTACCAAAAGCAATCTACAGATTCAATATAATCTCCATCAAAATCCCAATGCAATTCTTAACAGACCTTGAAGGAACAATACTCAACTTCATATGGAAAAACAAAAAAAAACCCAGGAGAGCCAAAGCAGTCCTACACAATAAAGGAACTTCTGGAGGCCTCACCATCCCTGACTTCCAGCTCTACCGTAGAGCTATAATAATAAAAACATTTTGATATTGGCATAAAAACAGACACATTGATCAATGGAATCAAATTGAAGATCCTGACATCAATCCACAAAATTATGACCACCTGATTTTTGACAAAGAAGCCAAAATTATACAATGGGAAAAAAAAGCATCTTCAACAAATGATGCTTGCATAACAGGATATCCACATGTAAAAGAATGTAAATAGAACCATATCTATTGCCATGTACAAATCTAAAGTTCAAATGGACCCCAAACCTCAACATAAATCCAGTTACACTCAACTGCATAGAAGAAAATGGGAAGTAGCCTTGAACACGTTGACACAGAAGACCACTTCCTAAATGTAACACCAGTAGCACAGACACTGAGAGCAACAACTAATTAAAT
Organism: Peromyscus leucopus; assembly: GCF_004664715.2. Taxonomy (NCBI): domain Eukaryota; kingdom Metazoa; phylum Chordata; class Mammalia; order Rodentia; family Cricetidae; genus Peromyscus; species Peromyscus leucopus. The sequence goes on along the minus strand of NC_051075.1, from coordinate 34,898,439 downwards.
GAGACCTCTTGAAACTGAGAAGCATCTGTAAGGTGAAGGATGCTGTCAATAAGACAAAAAGGCTGCCTACAGAATGGGAAAAGATATTTACCAACTCCACATCTGATAGAGGGCTGATCTCTAAAATATATGAGGAACTCAAGAAACTAGACACCAAAATAACAAATAATCCAAATAAAAAATGGGCTACAGAGCTAAACAGAGAATTCTCAACAGAAGAATCTCAAATGACTGAAAGACACTTAAGGAAATGTTCAACATCCTTAGCCATTAGGGAAATACAAATCAAAATGCCTGTCAGAATGGCTAAGATCAAAAACACTGAAGACAGCATATGTTAGAGAGTATGTAGAGAAAGGGGAACACTCCTTCACTGCTTGTGGGAATGCAATCTTTTACAGCCACTCTGGAAATCAGCATGGCAGTATCTCAGAAAACTAGGAATCAACCTTCCTCAAGACCCAGCAATACCACTCCTGGGCATATACCCAAAAGATGCTCAACCATACCACAAGGACATTTGCTCAACCATGTTCATAGCAACGTTATTTGTAATAGCCAGAACCTGGAAAAACCTAGATGTTCTTTAACAGAAGGATGGATAAAGAAAATGTGGTACATTTACACAATGGAGTATTACACAGCATTAAAAAAAAAAAAAAAAAACAATGTCACCACAAAATTTGTAGGCAGATGGATAGATAGAAAAATGCATCCTGAGTGAGGTAACCCAGACCCAGAAAGGCAAACATGGTATGTACTCATTTATAAGTGTATGTTTGACACAAAGTAAAGGATAACCAGGCTACTATCCACAATCCCAGAGATGCTAGGTAAAGAGGAGGACACTAAGAGGAACACACATGGATTGCCTTGGGAAGGAGAAAGGATTAAGATCTCCTGGGTAAACTGAGAGGGGGTAATATAGAGGAGGGGAGGAGAGATGGGAATATGTGGTAGAGATGAGGAGGGAGAGCAATGAAAGAGATATCTCGATGGAGTCTATCATTAAAGGGATGGGGAGACAGCTGCAGCTAGGGGAAACCCCAGGAACTCACAGGATTGTCCCCAGCTAAGATTTGTAGCAATGGTGGAGAGGGTGCTTGAATGAGCTCTCCCCTGCACTCAGATTGGTGTCTTCCCTAATTGTCATCATAGAACCTACATCCAGTAACTGATGGAAGCAGATGCAGAGACCCACAGCCATGTACTTGGTCAAGATCCTGGAGTTCAGTTGAAGAGAGGAAGAAATGGTTGTAAGAGGAAGGAGGGTCAGAGTCATGATTGGGAAAAAACACAGAAACAGCTGAACCAAGCCAATGGGAGCTCATGGACTCTGGACTGACAGTTTGGAAGCCTGTATGGGACTGAACTAGGCCCTCTGAATGTGGGTGAATGTTGAGTGGCTTAATGTGTTTGTGGGTGCCCTGGCAATGGGACCAGGACTTATTCTGGGTACACGATAGACCTCATTACCTATGGTGTGATGCCTTACTCAGCTTTGATGTAGGGAGGATAAGCTAGGTCCATTCCCAACATGGTATAACAGCCTGTGTTGACTACCCAACAAATGCCTTACTCCCTATGGAAAGGGGGTGGGAGTGAGATAAGGGTAGGTGGGGGAGCAGGTGAAGAGGAGGGAGAACAGGGGTTGATATGTAAAAGGAAAGAAATTTTTAATACAAAATTTATATATATATATATATATATATATATATATATATATATATGTTAAGAAACACAGAATAGAGAGAGTGCATTGAATGTTGTAAGAGAGAACAAATCATAGGAACTCTGGAAATGCCTTGAAAGACATATTCTGAGTTTTCAAAGACCACCATGGCCAACCCAGACTATTATAACCAACAAAGCTACCAACTAAAATTGAAGGAGAAACAAAAGAAAATTACAGCATAAAAGAAATTAGGACCATTAAATCAGCTCTATATAAAATATTTTGTTTTTCTAAATTCTTCTTACTTTTGATGCTTTATGACTTGAAAAAAATACAAATTTGGGGGTGTGAGGAGATGGCTCGCTGTGTAAAATGCTTTGTAAAATGCTTGCCTGTCAACTGTGAGACCTATAGTTTGAATCTCCATATTCCAGATGACAGCACATGGGGTTTGTGGCCTGCCTATAAATCCAGTTCTCAATGGGCATAAACAAAGAATTCACAGAGTGAAATGTCTTGCTAGACTAGCCAAATCAATGTGCTCACATACCAGACCCATACATGTGCGCACGTGCACGCGCACGCGCGCACACACACACAATTAGATTCCATGAAAAGTATATAAACTGATTTAAAAGAATGGCAATTGAACAGTTTAAATTGGCTTATAATGACTGGCCAAGCTTATGAGGTGAATAAGTAGAAAACTGAGTACAGAATAGTAGCAAAGGAACAAAAAACAGAATCTTTGTAGAGGAATTCTTTTTCTGTTTTGTTTTGTTTTTTGTTTTTTTTTTTTTTCAAGACAAGGTTTCTCTGTGTAGTTTTGGTGCCTGGCCAGATGTCACTCTGTAGACCAGGCTGGCCTTGGACTCAGAGAGATCTGCTTGGCTCTGCCTCCCGAGTGCTGGGATTAAAGGCGTGCACTACCACCACCCTGGTGAGAAATTCTTTCATTGAACATGAAGATGAGATGCTAGGTGTTTCAGCAAATGGGAACTGAGTAAGATGCAGGGAGAGCTCTCTCAAAGACACACCAAGTTAAACAGGCATTCAAACATTAAAATTACCAACATAAAAACTGAAGGTTGAAGATCATAGTGCCTGATTTTTGTATAAGCTTCAGACTTCAAAGAAAAGACTAGCGGCTTAGCCAGAACTAGAGCCAGTGCTTGCAAAAGCCTGTGGACTTGTGGACTTCTATTGTCCATCTATGACACTGATGACAATGCCATTCAAACTGCCTTAGGCCAGGTCACTGAGCGTCCTCACTAACTGCTCATGAACCCTGACTAGCACAGGACTAACCATGATTCCACTCACTGGGAAGCAGGTAAAGAAATTTCATAGGATTTTTTTTTCATCTGAACGCAATGTCTCCCAACTGCTGTTAGACTCAGCAATAGAAACTGAAGTCCTCTTCTTATAGAGGCCAAAACTCAGAGTCTCTGAACTGGCTCTACCATCTCAGACAGAGATCTATGTATTAGTGGGGCAGACATAACTTATGGCCACATAAGCACCAGGCTTGAAGTAAGCTTGAGAACTACTACCTCATCTCCAGAGACTGTGTAGTCGCCTAGTAATATGAAACACAAGTTTTCCTTCAAGTTAGGTAGCCAAAATACTGTGTTCACCAACATTTCCCCAACACTAAGCAGTATAGTTTAGAATCCCATTTGCTGGGCGCAGAACTGCTGTGGGATGTCTTTCTGTATGCTGTGAATGTGTGTTGCTCTGATTGGTTCATAAATAAACCTGCATTGGCCTATGGCAGGTCAGGATTGATCCAGGTGGGAAAATCCAAGAGCAATAGCAGGAGGAGAAAGGAGAGGAAGAAGATGCCATCCCGCCATCCAGGGAGCAGAATGAAATGGCACACAGGTAAACCCACAGAACATGTGGCGACATATAGATTAATAGAAATGGCCTGAATTTAGTTATAAGAGCTAGCTAGCAAGAAAATTGAGCCACAGGCTATAGCCATACAGATTGTAATTAACATAAGCCTCTGTGTGTTTACTTGGTCTGAGCAGCTACAGGACTGGGTGGGCACAGGAACAATTCCAACTACACAGAACAAGATTTTAAGCATGAGAATTTGCCTGAGGAATTAGTGGAAACTATGGTGATGTAAACCCTAAGAATCTCTGTTCCCAGCTCCATCTACATACAGGGCTACAAGAACAACTTCAGTGCCAAGAAAAGACACACACAGGCCTCGTTTGTGAGATTTGTATTCCACGCAATATTGTGCACAACTGGTTGCAGAAATCCTTGTATGTGGGTCCACTCCAGCAAGATGAACCAACATCGTTGACTATGATCTGAATCATAGGATTATGCTCGTCTTAGGTTATGCACTTAGGTCTGACACAACTTGATAGCTATCGTGGCCACAGACATGGCACAAGAGTGTGAGTTTGGGTCATCTATGGTGACTCTGAAGAGGCTTGCTGCCTCCAGTGACAATTTAGCAACAATGGACAAGGCATTTGGGCCACAGAGGCCCAGTAAGAGGTATCTGTGGATAAATGCTGGTTTTTTTTTTTTTTTTTTTTTTTTTTTTTTTTTTTTTTTTTTTTTTTTTTTTTTTTTTTTTTAACAAAACAAAACAAAACAAAATTCTATTCACCTGATTCTGAAAAGTACCTCCACACAGCATTTGGGAGAAAATGTGGGCTTGGATTGCCTTCTAAGTACCAATATACAGCCTGCTCTCAGTAGATCTGGGTGAGGGCCCCATCTAGGGCTGAAACAGTAAAAGTAATTGTATTTCCGGAGGATAATGGCAGAGTTCTCAAAATTTCTGAAAACATGGAAGCAAAGTGAGAAAAGGAGGACTAGAATAAATCCTGCTGTGCCAGTAACCAGATAACAGACCAAGAGTGTCAAACACTTTTGGAAAAACCTTGACTTCACTGATTTAGAAACTGGGCAGCAAGCAATGGGAGGGAACTAGCAAAATTTTATACAGCTATTCTAGTGAAACTCGACCAACATAAAACACAGTGAAGCATCAATATTTTTAACAGGGAAACTTACAGATTTGGAGGTAGTTTTAAAATATAAAATGCAAATTCACTTATTGATGTTCCTTGTGTTTATATTTTAACAGAGGGGAGAGGGTTACAGGCTTATGATTTTAGTTTGCTGTTCACCATTTCCAGGGAGACAAGGAAGGAACTCAAAGCTGTTCATTGTATCACATCCCAAAACAGAGAGATAATGAATGTAAGCAACCCTGCTTAGACTTACCTCTATCCCCCATTCATTACTACGAGTATATAGCACAAGATCCAAGCCAAGAAAATGGTGCCACACCCAAATCAATGGGATCTTAACACTTCAGTTAACCTATAATGAATGCAATCCTTCTACAGATATTCCCATAGACCAACCTGATCCAGGCAATTCCTCATTGAGACTCTCTTTCCACATGTAAAATGGAAATTCTTTAAGCAATCAATATTCTCTGAAACTAAACATGATAGATGTTGTTTTTCAGATGTTTTTGCCAATGAAAATGGTTATTGTGTAATCAAATAAATAAATAGCTATATTTATAAAAAGAAAGTAGAGTAGAAATCAACATTTAATACTACCAACGAAATAATTACTCTGATACACATTGGTATCCTTGTAAATGTAATGTATTTATAATACATCATTCTGATATTTCAGAAATGTATTCATAAATTATTTTTATTTAATTTTCCCTCTTCAAGATTGGAAAGGGTGCATGGGAACCACATTACACAGTTATTAAGCTGCACTCATTAAGAATGAGTGAATGAGTGCATCTAAAGGTTTGCTCACACTTTGTTATTTAACTAGTAAGCCCTTACCTTAGAGCCTTAAACAAAATACGTTCAATATATCTGTAAATTTGTTGAAAATATGTGTTTTTATATGCATGTGAGACATTTTCTACGTTGACAGTCCTCTTCATATCTGCACCTACTTTCTATGTTAGAGAAGTTTCTAACTTACTGAATCTTGATTGGAAGCAAAACTTATCTCAATTACAGAAGTTAAAAACAGAAATTCTGATGTGCCCATTTATTTTGATAGGCTGGATTTAGGGATATAATATAAGTTTAGCCAAATTAATGAAGTTCTTCAGGACATGTTTTGAATTAATAACACAAGGAATTGGGCCTTATGGAGACTTCCTTGTGGAATTCTTTTTTTTTTTTTTTTTTTTTTTTTTTTTGGTTTTTCGAGACAGGGTTTCTCTGTGCAGCTTTGCGCCTCTCCTGGAACTCACTTGGTAGCTCAGGCTGGCCTGGAACTCACAGAGATCCGCCTGGCTCTGCCTCCCAAGTGCTGGGATTAAAGGCGTGTGCCACCACCGCCCGGCTGTGGAATTCTTTATAGAAGGGGTGTACATAAGATTTTAGGAACAATATCATTCCATTTCTAGTATTTTTACTGTTGGCAGATGATGTTTTCACCCAGTGAAATAGTTTCTTTGTTAAGAAAGAATTCATTCTAAGAAAGTATCCTCTCCATTTTCTTGTGAATTTTAGAAAACAAGGCATGCACTTTTCTTATACTTACATGATATCCTTGATATATACACATTAAAATTATTTTCTATTTGCCAAAATTGAAAATGGGAAGAACATAGTTGCTCATCTGGAACCTAACTGATAAATAGGTGCCTCTAGGGGGAACATAAGGCTGGAGGAAACAAGAATGCCATGGGCAGCTACTTTTAAGTGTTTTTCTAATGTATGTAACTTCCCCTCAAATGTCATTATTGTGGGCAAAGCCCTTACTTAGTGCCTCTAAATTTTCTTTTTAGGATGATTACTCTGGGAATCTGCCTTCATGCTGGTAGTTCACATGCAGCTTCTTAATTTGAGAGGGTTGGATGCAGCACTGACTCCAATCTCCAATCTGTGTGAGAGAGCTGTCTTGGCCATCCTGCACAGTAATACCTCATAGTCATCCAAGCAAAAGCCATCTCCTGCTCCTTGTGAAGTCACAGAATCATGACTAACAGTAATGAACCATGATGGTATGTTACCAAGTCTTGGAGTGCTATGTAGTGATAGACACTTAAAAGCAGTGACATCTCAGGAAACAGGAGAAATTAGAAACCACAATAGCAACTTGTCAAGAGAATGTGTTAGAAAGGCCCATTAACTAATAAAATATGGCTGACTGCTGAAATGTAAATATTGGCTCAAAAGGTATAAAATGAGGACAGAAAATTGTTCTTATGCTAAGTCTGGGGGGAAGGAAACAAATTATTGTGTTTCCACACAACAATATGTAGAGATCTCTCATAAAAACAACCACATTCTTCCTTTCCCTCAAAATGAGGCGACACATACTGTTGGAACATAAATGAACCTTCATTTTATTTATAGTCTTATTACCTTTACTTTAAAATGCATTGAAGTTATACGTTTTAAAAGTAAAAATTACTCATGTGTGTGTTGGGGGGAGGATATAAAGCAAGGAGGAAAGTTGCAATCTTGAAATAGTTCTTGTTATCCTAAAATCCTTGCAGTCTGTTGCTATGGTGTCTTTTTTTTTTCCCCACAGAGCAAATGCATCCCTTAGGAAACATGATAATGCTTCCACTCTCTTTGAAGTAATTAGTTATGAATAAGTATCTCACTTCTATTTCCAAGGGCTAGTTTATATTTTAAATGTTCATTGCTATGTTAAGCAGTTGTGGTGTTTTTTCTATTAGGGAAGATATTGCTAAGAGGTTTAAACTTGTTTTTGAGATGATCTCACTGCCTAGGCTGGCTTTGAACTCATTCTATAGCCCATGCAGTTTGTGAATTTGTGATCCTCCTATACTTTTAACCCAATTAGATTGGACTGCAGGATTATATTACCAGGATTACCTCTGATATTTTATAATGTTATTTTCTATTATAATATGCCAACATTCGTAGAACTATTCAAAAGACTTTTCAGAATCCTGACTTCCAGGAATAACCTTGTTTGCTCTATCATATAACAATAATCCATAATTTTCCATAATAATTAAGATAAATCATTTCACTCAGTAGAATAACCCTTTTGTCTAGTCACTTAGAGGCACAAGAAGACCAAAATGTTCTTAACAATCTATTCTTAAAAGTGAATACAAGCAAGCACTGCCTTTCCTGAGAAAAACAGGTTCTCTGAAACCAACAGGCCATAAGGTTCTAAGGATGCAAAGCAAATAACTGCGTGTGGTGTATTAGGTAAAAACAAATAAACCTACTTTCTACTTTTGTTTTTCGGATCTATCATTCTGTCATGTGTAGAAGAAGCAAAATATTGTTTGTGATTTAAAGAATGTGCTAGATTCTATGATACCACATGATTTTATAATAGTACCTTGTAATACATCATAAAGGACTATTCAACAAGGCATCCACCCACCCCATCCAGCTTTTTAGGTCAATCATTTCTAGATAACACATTATGTAATAAGCCCAATTAAATCAGTAAGATCACTGGAACTGAGAAATTAGTTACTTAGCAGATTCAATGCTGGGTGAAATCTCACCACAGTGATTAAAGGACTGATTGCCAAAGATGGGGCTGGAAGAAGTATGTATCTTGGTCATTGAAGAAAAGCCCATTTGCAGCAAATATCTTTATCACAGTAAGGGTAATTCTCTTTGTATGCTCTTGTGAGAAAAAGACCAAAGATTCAAGCTGCTTTCTAGAGGTGTGCTAACCAACACAAGGCAGGGTGCTATAAAGGGAATTCAAAGTACATAGATTTTAGCAGTCAGTTGTGCCTTGGGTCATGACATTATAGACATCACCCTTGGTAAGAGGAAGTTCCTTTCATTGGAGTACATATTTCAACTCTACTTCTGTGGGTCCTTTGAGGGAAGAAGCTGCTGATATGCACAAGGCTGTTTGTCTACCTTATGATATAGTCTGTCCTCTAAACTACATGGCCTTTGGCATGCACTCCACAAGGAACAAAAATGATTTCATAGTTCATTCCCTCTCTGAGATATACCTCTTTCTGAATTCCTTCTAATGAAAATTCCATTCCTATTTTTCAAATTCCCAACTATCTAAAGAAATTGCTAAAAACTAAACATTCCTCACTGCCTTCTTATGTCTATTTGTCTCTTAGTCCATCCAAAGAAGATAACAAAGCACACTGCTTGCCTGTATATCTACTAGAAGATCAAACTTCATTGCTGCCATTCACAGTGATCTCAGTATATTATTACAAATCTCTATTAGCTGTTAGGCTGTCTGAGCACATCAACCATAGCCAGGTAGGAAACAGCATAATAAGTTTTCTTTTTCTGTTATGTCAGTTCATAAATCATAAGAAATTCTCCATGAAGCCAGCTGTAGAGGCTTAAAGAGATGAGGGAACCCAGCAAGAACTGGTTTCAAATAAAAGCTATCCATTTGCTTATCCAATTTCTGTGTGCCTATGTAACCTGCCTGAACCACCTCTCTTGTCTGTTCTTCTTGATATATTGCCTTTACTCACACTCAAACTTGAGCTTGGGAGATCAGAAGTATCGAGTTGATGATTGAGAGCCCATTTTCATGGTCAAAAGAACATCAAGTCAAGCACAGAGTCATAAACTGTTTCTCAAGCAGAAAATGGTTATCTGCCAAAGAAGGTATCAGATCAGTTTCCTGCAAAACCTTTAATAGTTGTACTGTGGTTCTTCTAAATTTTGACAGACTCCGCTGAGAGTATTCTCATTTGCTCCAGAAAATTCAAGTGTCATTAGATCACCTGGACTGTAAATCCCAAGGGGAAAACCACACTCTACTGAAGCTTGGACTCATTTCAGGTACTTTCTTTCTCTCTGGGAGATCAACCACCAAAGCAATTAGTGTACAGATTAAAGTAAGATGCAAAAGTGAACTGAATTTCTTTTTAAATTTCCAGTGTCAAACAAATGTAAATTTCCTAGGGTTTGGAGGGAAGCTGTTTGGCTGTATGGCAATGTAAAGTGCAGGACAATGCATTTCACTTTGAAGTGTGATCTTGTGCTCCAGACCACTGGGCCCTCAGAAACTTCATAGCAATATTAATTAAGCCTGGAACTTTATGAGGTTTATCTTTGACTCTCTGACCCACATTACTGAGGCATCTACTATTTCCAGCTCTTCCAATCCACTGTGAATAATATCATCAATTTACACATTAATGTTGATTACATGAACAGTGTAATATTTTTCAAAGGTTCAAGGTGATCAAGACCTCTGGAGACTACCATCACAGCAGGATAATGATCATAACTGGGTATACAACTGCTCAGAGCACGGTTGGGTTTGCCAGAAAAACCAAACTCAAACTTTTGGTGGTCCTTTCACTTTTCTGATGAACATTTGCAAAACAAATCCCAATCTGAATCATTAGCTTCAAGAGTCCAATAAGCTATTGTCTAAAATATGTGAAACCTTTGTGCAGGGGTTGGGGAGGGGAGGTTAGAAAGATGTCTCAGAAATTGAGAGCACTCAATACTTCCCAAGCACCAGAGTCTCAACACCTCCACAGGTGTCTCACAACCACTTGTAATCCACCTCCCTGAAATCCAATGCCCTTTTCTAGTCCCCAGAGGAACCCACACAAAGGTGCACATGAATACATGTACAGACATAAACACATATACATAAATACAATAAAAAGAAAGTCTTTCCAAGCAAATTTTAAAACATTCTAGAGCCACAGGCAAGCATTCTGCCACTGAGATGTATCCCCAACCTGTGTCAATTTTTTTGACAAAAGCAGAAACCTCGAATTTCCTTGAGGATGTAGTATTACATTGAAGAGGTGGAAAGACACATCATAAATGTGAACAGTACACAAGAGTACTGTTCTGAACTCAGAAATTGAACCAAGCAATGTCATTAATCCCTTTCTGCTTCCTGAATGTGGTTGTAATGTGACCAGCTGCTTCAAATTCCTGCTGCCATGACTTCCCCAAAAGAATAAACTATAGTGTTCAATTGTAGCCACGTAAAACCTTCAAACCTTCATTGTTATGGTGCTTTTGTTTTCCAGCTGTTTTTTGTTTGTTTATTTTGCAACAAGACAAGTAACTAAAAAGAAAGACGGTATCAGATGAGGTTGTTGTGATTAACCTCAGCATGTAGTTCTTAGGTACTCAGAACTAGTTTGTGGGAGAAATATGGAAGAGTTTGGAACTTAGGATTGAAAGGGTTTTGAAATAATATAAGGTGAATTATACTCTCCAGAGATCTTTAAACTTCACATAAATTTTAACACTGTCTCTGTAATCAACTTAATAGTAAAAATTGATATGATTCATAGTAGATTGGATGAGCTGGGGATAGTAAACACGTTAGACACCTGATTAAGATATATGTATGTCAGAGAGTCAAAAATAAAACCCATAAAATTTCAGGCTTAATATTGCTATGAAATTTCTGAATGCCCAGTATTATGCTTCTAGGATCTTAGAAGACAAGAATCCTGAGAGATACTTTGATAGTGCAGGTCCAATTCAATAAATTTCAGAAGGGAATCAAAACTCTATATGGAGCTTAAATGGCTAGAGAACACACTTGGTATATTCTAATAAAAATTCGGACCTCTTTCAGTCAGTCTTTTGAGAACTCAAGTGGGACTGTTTAGAGGAATAATAGGCAAATTTGTTCAGTGGAGAGAATTTTCTAGATAGGATAGCCTTCAGAGTAGGACATAGTGTTTGCTTCTCTCATCCAATTCTACAGTGAGAGAGAACAAAAAGTGAGGAAGAGAAAATATTAAAAATGTTCAATTTGAGGAAGAAAAGCAAGTGATGCCAATTTGAACGCAGAACTAATTGTTAGAAATAAGTTGTCTTAAACAGAAATCTAGCATTTTGGACAACAGAAGAGATGTAACACTGTAGATCAGACTTTTCCTGTGTCCCTCCCAGACCTGAGGTCCTGTGTTTCTCCAGTTCTGTCTGGTCCCATGATCCCACAACCGCCTATTAAATAATTACACAGGAGCTTAATATTAATTGTAAATTATATGGCCTATTGGCTCAGGCTTCCTACTAGATAGCTCTTACAACTTAATTCAGCCCATAACTATTAGTCGCCACATGCTCCATGGCTTTACCTGCATCCCATTGCATGTTGCTCCTTGGACAGCGGTTTGGCCTCTCCTCTTATTCTCCTTTCTCCTCTCCCTATCTCATTTGGATTTTCCCACCTGGATCCATCCTGCCCTGATGCAGCTTAATTTATCAACCAAACAGAGCAACTCTTATTCACAGTTTGCAGAAAGACATCCCACAGCACTTCCCCTTTTCTGTCTAATCCAAAAGGAAGGTTTTAACTTTAGCATAGTAAAATTACATATAACAAAACAGTTATCAAGCAAGAATTACAGTTCCAATATATTAAGAACAATCCACTTGAGTCTATTTAATGGGAAATGGAGATTAAGATATAAATTGAGGAAATACATTCACAAATACAGAAAGGAGTAGATAGACAGTTGAAGTCATCCTCTGATATGACTGAGAGTGAATCCACCTTGCAAGCATGAGCAGGGAGAAGGAACATGTGGCCCTTCTCCCTCTACTTTTAAGGCGTGTAAATATTTTATTGATTTAACTCCGGTAACTGTCATATTTTAATGCCAACCCAGTTTTAGGGATAAAATGATACCTTGACAACATCAACTGACTTTAGCTGCAAGAAATATGTGAGAAGTTCCATATGTGAGGAGGGAAAATAAAATAAAAGTGGATCTGAAAGTAAAAAACAAAAAAAGAGGTTGCCTACGATAGCAGGAAGCTTTGGGCCTTATAGCCCAAGGTCATGGGTAGAGAAAATAACACTACATTTCCCCATTTTGTTGAAATAAGAATGTTCTAAACTTAATGCAAACTATATAAAATAAGAATGATTATCAAGTATTGTCATGGAAAAACAAAGGGTAATAACATAAACAAAAATGGAATTACAACCAACAAGAATAACATCAAACAAGAAAGACATGGTAAATGTCCAGAAATGTCCAGAATACAGGTAAATATCAAATTACTGAGATAACTCCAATAGCTGTCCTATCTTGAGGATATTTTGACTTCAAAATTTATGTCTAAGGATCTGTTGCTTTGGAAAAGAGGTTCTGCTTTTCTTTCCACAGAAGCTTAGAAGCTGTAGGTTCCTTCCAGCCTTCCTTCCATCAAGGAAGACCTAATGAGAGGTCTCGAGATGATCCAACATCTAGAACAGCTTCAAGGCAACTGACTCAGAGAACACAGCCTCACAGACTACTCCAGTCAGGACTTGACCATAATCCTAAAATTTTCTTTGTATTCCCATAAGACTACCAGCACCTCCCATCAGTAAGAAGTAGCCTAAAAAACTACACCCACATTTCCCCAAAAAAAGTGGATTATGGATGTTTGCCTTCGTTAAAGGTTGGTTACAAATTTTTAATGATCCTAGTAAATCTCTTTCTAAAAGAAAAAAGGGGTATATGATATAGATACAAGAGGATGAAAGGGTAGATTATTGAATCTACTTTTAAAGAGCAACAACCAGTTTAAATGGTTTCTATTGTTTTGGATTTTAGTTTATTGATACAAATTTAAAGTTCATTTTATTATACTGCACATATATATATATATATATATATATATATATATATATATATATTTCTACTCTTGTTTACGGTATTATGTTGACACAACTCATTTAAAATTTTAATGTGTAATTAAGAATTACAGATTAATAATTAGTCATCTATAATAATCAAACTTATAGGTATATTATTTAAGTTTTCTAGGTATACATAGATGTATTTCTGAAAGACCCCCAAGGGGAGATCTTCCTCCGGGAGAGACCCCAAACCCAAGGAGCACACCGAAACCACAGATCAGATGCAAACAGCAAGAGGGTTTATTAAATGCACAGGTACCTGGGGGCCAAGTCTCTCGGAGGACTTGCGCGCCTTCCCAGGGCAAAGGGGACTTTTTATGGGTTTCCAGGGGCAAAGGCGCGGCTACAGAAGCGAGAAGCATAGTTACAGGGTCCCGATTGGTTGTTTTACAGAAGGCCAGGGTGAACTTGGGGTCGTATTCTTTAATTATCAGAAGTTTGATGTGTGGCTGACTCGTCCTTGCACAAAGTATAGTGGGTGTTTTTCCAGCCCAGCTGCTTATTCCTCAAGGCCAGGGGCCCGCCATAAAATATCCTAATTTAACCCTACTGTCTTTCTCCCAAGGCTGCTGACCACAATTATCTCCTCCCTAAGCCAGATGGCTGGCCACAGTTATCTCTCCCTCTCAAGGCCGGATGGCTAGTTAGTTACAGCTGTGAACTTCTGTCTTTCTGTTTCCTTCAGAATGGCGTTTCTTAGGCTAAGTTATGGGGGGCATTACTTCAGCCCAATACCCCATATCCTCATAATGGAGTGGGGGTCTTTCATTTCAATTAGGGAGGTAATCTTCAAACACTTCAAAGACCTACAGAATATGGCATTTAAAATGTTTTAAAAACTTAGACTTTTCTGGACAGTAAGACATGTCTGTTCCTAAAAGCACCGATTTACTTCAAAGAGGAAGATGGACATCAAAGACATTCCGTATGGAGTTTATCTTCTTCTTGGCAAAACTGGCCATTTGGGCAAGAAACTGCTTGTACTTGGACTGCTTGATAATATGTTGTACAAACTGTAAATACAGGAACATTAAAAAAAAATGACCACTGATTTTGCCAAAACAAGGCAAAATTGTCATTCAGGTTCCTGTTTTGCAGAGGAGAAGGCAGGCATTCTACAGGACACAGGGAAAGTAACTGAGAGACTCTAGGCCTATAGACTGAAGAGGGATACACCAACATTACAGAAGAACTTTGGGTGACTATCCAGGCAGCCACCTGTCTCTGTCATTTCTTGTTCTTTGAATCTTAGATGGTCTTTTAGTAAAAAACCCAGAGCCAGATATCAGAGTAAAAGCTGAAAAGTCAAAGAAGCTACTACTTTTTACCTCTACAAAATCCTCAGCCTCAAGAGAGTGAGTTCCTGCTTCCTCAGATGTTATATACCTTTCTCTGCCATGCCATATTACTTCCTGGGATTAAAGGCTTCCCAAGCAAACACATGAGATCTCAAGGGCTGAAATTAAGGGTGTGTGCCACCACTGCCTGACCTCTATGTCTAATCTGGTAGCTGGTTCTGTCCTCTAATCCTCAGGCAAGTCTATTAGGGTACACAACATATCACCACATTTCTACTTTTTTTGTCTAAAATAATAAAATAAGGTTAAAACTAATTTAAGAAAAACTATATACAATAAGTACAGTAAGTATACACAATATATACAGTCAATAATTACATTAACAATATCCAGTGCATTAACATTTGACAAATTCAGACAAAAAACTTCATTATCTATCCTATTTTGGTGAGTCCAAAAGGTTGTAGCTAATTCACGTTGTATCCTAACTTGTATTACCAACCCAAAACTATCTTTTGGTGTATTTCAAACTTATACACTTTACACCTCTTTAGTGGGTTTCTGTTCTGAATTTCTTAACAAGGAAAAGTATAGCTATAACTTGTTGCTAGAGTTTCCCTGCCTTGCCCACAATCAGGACAAATCTTTGTCACCCGCCAGTCCCACAGCCACTCAGACCCAACCAAGTAAACACAGAGACTTATATTGCTTACAAACTGTATGGCCGTGGCAGGCTTCTTGCTAAATGTTCTTATATCTTAAATTAATCCATTTCCATAAGTCTATACCTTGCCACGTGGCTGGTGGCTTGCTGGCGTCTTCACATGCTGCTGGTCATGGCGGCGGCTGCAGTGTCTCTCCTCCTTTTTCCTGTTTCCCCAATTCTCTTTTCTCTTTGTCCCGCCTATACTTCCTGCCTGGTCACTTGCCATCAGTGTTTTATTTATATAGAGTGATATCCACAGCACTTCCCCTTTCTTCTTTTTTTAAAAAGGAAGGTTTTAACTTTAACATGGTAAAATTACATATAACAAAACAATTACCGAGCAAGAATTATAGTTATAATATTAAAGAAGATGTCCTATCTATCTTATATTTGTGAGTTTAAGGTTTTATAGCTAACTTATCTTTTATCATAACTGAGGAAATTACGACTATCTAGTCTTCAACCACATCAAAGACCTGAGAAGGAACATAATGGTACCTGAGAAATGGTAGATGGATGCAAGCAACTTTCGGGAATCTTGCAAGAGTAGACCAAGACAGCTGGCAGCCTGGACAGTCACCTAATGTTTCTCAGCATTGTTGGTGCATACAAATTGGCTACAGGCCTAGAGTATCTGACAGACCATTTTCAGAAGCAGGATTTCTGAAAGACCATCTTACCCTGTCTTGGCAGAGTACAGTGGTCGCTTTCCTTGTGTCCCGCTTGTCCAGAAAGGAGAGCATTGCATTTGTACTGTCAGCCATCAAGACAAGGGCAGTTCTTTGCCCAGTAGGCCATTTTGTGCCAAGAAACAAACTTCCAAATGGAAATGTCTTAGAAGCCCAACATTCTCTCGGGATCAAATTGGTGCAGCCAGGAGCAATTGTGTCTCACGTCAACAGAATTCTAAGTTATTTAAATGCCATATTCTCCAGGTCTATGAAGTGTTTGAAGATTACCTATCTATCTGAAATATATCTATGTATACCTAGAAGACTTAACTAACATGGCTACAGATATGATTATCATAGATGACTAATTATTAATCTATTTTTTAATTATCCATTACAATTTTAAATGAGTTATATAAACATAATACCTCAAACAAGAATAGAAATATATATATATATACAGTATAACAAAATTAACTTTAAGTTTGTATCAATGAACTAAAATTTATACCAATGTAAAACATTTTAAACATAAACTAAAATCTATACCAATGTAAAACATTTTAAACAAGTTGTTCTTTAAAAGTAGGTTCATTAATCTACACTTTTATCATCATCTCCATATCCTCCTATATATCATATCCCCTTTTGTTTTTTAGAAAGAGATCACATTTATAATCAACCTGTTTTAAATAAAAATATTGGTTTTTCTCTGTCCCACACCAGAGGGCTCTTCTGATTTGGGACACAAGAATCACTTAACCATTTTTTTTTAAAGCAATATGTCTGGGTTTAGAGGGGGAGTGAGCCAATTCCACCTCTAAAGCCAGCTTGGTATATTTGGGAATTTGGGCGTAGCATCTCTTACTACTTCCTGCTGGAGGGGGGCGCTGTATCTTATGGGGACGCAAAGAAAATTTTAGACCTATGGGGTAGTCCGTGAGGCTGTATTGTGTGAACCAGTTGCCTTGAAACCGATCTGGATGTTGGATCATCTGGGCCATGGTGTCATCGGAGACCTTTCAGGGGGTCTTCAACTCCCTCTGAGACCCAAGAAGGAAATAATATTAACTAAGCAGGAGGTGCAAACAAGCAACTTCCAAAAAATGTGAGAAATGACAGAAACAGATGGTTGCCTGGACAGTCACCCAAGCTGTTTCTCTGTAACATTGGAGCATGCATCATTGGCCTACAGGCCTAGCATATCTGACAGATTCATATGTGAAGCAGTATTTTCTAAAGGGCCTTGCTACCTTGTCTTGGCAAGGTTGGCAAGGTTCAGCAATCCTTTCTTTTGTGTCCTGCTTGTCCATTTTGGACAAGTTACTTTTAGCAGTTGAGGCAAGGGAATTTTCTTACCCAGTGATGAACTTGACACAAAAAAGTAAACTCCAAATGGAGTTTCTTCAATGCCCATCATCTTCTCTGCTGCCAGAAACAGATATCGCTGATTGTCATAAAAAAAATCTATGATATTAAAACATCTTAACATACTCTGGTGATCTCTGAAGTGTTTGAAGATGACTGTATACCTAAGATGTATCTGTTTGACCTTGTAAACATACCGAATATAACTCCACATTCAATTGTATTAGGTGGCTAAATACCAACTTGCATTTCTTTATATTCTAACTAATTGGTAATAATAACTTTCAAGGATTAGTAATTTACATTGCATTGTTAATGTATGTATAGGTACAATAACTTGAACAAGATTATAAATATATATACAGTATTTTCTAACAAAATCAATCTCAAATTTGTATCAATGTACATAATTTGTATATAATATACAAAAATCCAATCCAATGTAAAATATTTAAAACTGGTATTTACAGGGCTGGAGAGATAGCTCAGAGGTTAAGAGCACTGACTGCTCTTCCAGAGTTCCTGAGTTCAATTCCCAGCAACCACATGGTGGCTCACAACCATCTGTAATGAGATCTAGTGCCCTCTTCTGACCTGCAGTCATATATGCTGTATACATAATAAATAAATATTTTAAAAAAAGTGGTATTTACTCTTTTTTAAAAGTACATTCAATAATCTTCCTTTTTACCTTATCATATCCACATTCTCTCTTTTTTAATTTTCAGAGTATATTTGAATATTCTACCCTTTATCCAGCATTTCTATATCTTTTTTTCAGAGTAGATTCGATAATCTACCTTTTATCATATCTATATCCTCCCCTTTTCCTTTTTTTTAAACAAGAACCCTAAATCTAATCTCTTTTGTTTAGTCCTTTTCTAATCACTAACAATAACAACGTTTAACTAACCATCCTGAACAATGACAATTACCCATAACCTAATGAATGACCAAAAACCAACTTGGGAATGTGGACATCATGTTTTTAAAATTACTTCCTGCTGTCTGGGAGTGAAGTATCTTTAGGGAATCCTGAAAAGAAAAATTTTGAGTTAACTATCAAGTCCTGGGAGAGTTAGCTCTATCATTTGTCCAGGCTCTGCATAATGAGAAAATGCAAGGCTTGTCTCAAGTCCTTGCTCAAGTAGTCTGTGAGGCTGGATTGTCTCAGCAGGCCATCTCAAAACTATACTAAGCAGTTTGTAGACCAAAACCAATCTTTGGGTGGTGTTTGTCATCTTAGTGGTTTTATCCTGATATAATCATTGTTGTGGGACCCCATCATCTTTTTAGGAGACTTCACAGTCACTGTCAGTCTTGATCATTGTTACGTTTTCAGACCATTTAATGTATAGTCAATCAGAAACCAAATACCTTCCATTGTAAAAAATATTCTCTATTTTTTAATGTGGAGGAAAAAAACCTTTCTTTTACCTAATTCCTCCCTTTACACAATCTGAATTGACTCACTAAATCTGCTGACAATGACGATTCAGATGATGGTATAGGAGCAGCCTGAGAATAGGGCAGAGAGAAAGCCAAAGGGAAGAAACTAGAGAGACTGCTATTTGTATGGGGAAACATGTGAAAGCAGCTAATTCTGGCATGTTTAGAGCCTGGGCCTGGGGTGTTTGCTCAAGAGACTTAGCCAGCAGGTTAAGGACTCTGACTCATGTGGGGTGGTGACTCTGGCCACGTGCAACTGGGGCCTGAGCCAAGGCTTGTAATGCCACAGACAAGCAGCTTTTTCATGAATTCATCATACCCCGTAAGTTGAATACCAGATGTTATTCAAATCTTCGATGGTCTTTTAATTAAAAAAAAAAAAACAAAAAACAAAAAAAAAAAAAAAACACAGAGCCAGATATCAGAGTGAAAGCTGAAAGATCAGAGAAGCAGAACAGCCAGCAACTAGTTCTCACCTTTATGAAATCCTCAGCCTCAAGAGAGTGAGTTCCTGTTTCCTCACACCTTATAGACCTTTCTCTGCCCTGCCATGTCACTTCCTGGGATTAAAGGCATGTGTGCTTCCCAAGCAAAGACATGAGATCTCAAGTGCTGGGATTACAGGTGTGTGCCACCATTGCCTGACCTCTATCTCTAATCTAGTAGTTGGCTCTGTCCTCTAATCCTCAGGCAAGTTTATGAGGTTACACAGTATATAACCAAAATTTCTAGATTTATGGAAGTTGCTTGCAATGCACTTCCTGTTTACTCAGGTAATATTATATCCTTCTGGGGTCTTTGATGGAGTTGAAGACTAGATAGTTATGATTATAGCTTTCTTTAGACATGATAAAAAATAAATTACATAAGAAAATTTAGACCCACATAAATAGGATAGATGGTAGGATATTTTCTAATTTTGCCAAATATAAATAGACTAGATATTATAACTATAATTCTTGCTTGATAACAGTTTTTTTTATTTGTAATTTTACTATGTTAAAGTTAAAACCTTCCTTTCTGATTAAACAGAGAAGAAAAAGTGCTGTGGGATGTCTTTCTGTATGCTCTGATTGATTGATAAATAAAGTTGCACTGGTCTATGGCAGGGCAGGATGGAGCCAGGCAAGAAAATCCCAGTGAGATAGTGAAAGGAGAAAGGAGAGGGGGGGATGCTAAACTGCCATCCAAGGAGCAACATGTAATGGATACAGGTAAAGCCACAGAACACATGGTGATGCATAGATTAATAGAAATGGGTTAATTTAAGATCAAAGAGCTAGGTAGCAAGAAGCCTGCCATAGGTATTACAGTTAGTAATTAATATAAGGCTCTGAGTGATTATTTTATAAGCACCTGTGAGATCTCAGGGCCTGGCAGAACACAGGAAAACTTCCAGCTACAACAATATCTAGTTTATATTTGGCAAAATTAGAAAATGTCCTACCATCTATCCTATTTTTGTGAGTCTGAAGTTTTATAACTAATTTACCTTTTATTGTATCTAGAAAAAAGCTATAATTATTACTCATCTTCAACTCCATCAAAGACTCCAGAATCAACTCTTATAATTCTAGAAATTACAGAGAGAGCTGTCTGCCTGGACATTGGTGCATCTATCTTCAGCCTATAGGCCTAGAGTCTCTCAGTCACTTTTCCCTGTGTTCTGTAGAATGTCTGCCTTCTCCTCTGCAAAGCAGGGACCTGAAGGACCATTTCACCTTGTTTTGGCAAAATCAGTTGTCATTTTTCTATGGGTTTTATATGTCCAGTTTGTACAACATATTATCAACCAGTCCAGGCATGAACAGTTTCTTGCCCAAATGGCCAGTTTGCCATAAAGAAGATAAACTTCATATGGAGTGTCTTTGATGTCCATCTTCCTCTTTGAAGTAAATCGGTGCTTCTAGGAACAGACATGTCTTACTGTCCAGAAAAGTCTAAGTTTTTAAAACATTTTAAATGCCATATTCTGTAGGTCCTTGAAGTGCTTGAAGATTACCTACCTAATTGAAATATGTCTTTGTATACCTAAAAAAAACTTAACTAACATAAGTTTGATTATCATAAATGGCTAATTCTGTATTTTAATTATATAACTTTAAATGAGTTACATAAACATAATATATTAAACAAGAATAGAAATATATATATATAGTATAACAGAATTAACTTTTAATTTGATCAATAAGCCAAAATCCAAAGCAATGTAAAACATTCCAAACAAGTTGTTGCTATTTAAAAGTAGATTCAATAATGTACCCTTTTATCTTATATCTATATCCCCTTTTTTGTCTTTAGAAAGAGATTGCATCCCTAATCAACTTCTTTTAAATAAAAATAAACAATATTTGGGGAATTTGGGTATAGCTTCTCATACTACTTCATCAGCATGGTGACACTAATAATCTTATGGGAATCCTAAGAAAATTAAGAAATATAGTTAAATCTTTGTTGTAGTAGTCTGTGAGGCTGTATTGACCTTTCAATGGGTCTTGGTTGATCAAACCATATTAGCTTGGAAGCAAGCCACAAGTTCTCATCTTCTGTGAAAACAAAAGCAGAACCTCTTTTCCAAAGCAACATATCCTTATACACAATTTTTGAAGTCAAAGTACCTTTAAAATATATACATTGTGTTAGCTCAGCGGCCTTTACAATCAAATGTCTCTCTCCAGTGAAAAATTCCAAAGACAACATAATCTAGACACTCCGTGTAATTTTCCATCTTTACGTGGCTTATTATATCTTTTATATATTATTCATTTTGAAGACTTTATTTTTATGACTCTCTATATCCTTTCTATTCTCTCTCTCTCAAGACTATGTAACTTTTTACACACAATGTAAACCATTTAGTTTTGTCCATCTGAATCTGTCTTATTGTGAATTTATATTCCTTCTCTGAACAGGAGAGATTTTAAAGTGCTAAGCTGTGTGGCTAGGACCAACATGGCAGCCTTGGCTACTCACTTTGCCCACCTCAGCTTCCCAAAATGGTAGAGGTACATTTACCACCAGCTCTGGGGGTGCCACATTCACCATCAAGTCTGGGAAGCAATGGGTCTATGCCTCCATCCAGCAGCATTTATCCCAGAAAATTTTTTGTCTGTACTAGCAAAAGCTAAATCCATCATGCAGTGTGCTTCACAGCTTGAAAACACCTCTGTGTACAGTAGGAATCTGCCATGCTGTAGGTCAAGCACACATGCCAGGAACATGCCATACTGTAGTCAAAGCAGGCATCTCTGTATCACGACTTGCATGAGAGACACAACTAGGAAGCTGCTCTTGGCCCCATTTTAGAACCCTTCTTAAAAGCTTTCTCAGGTTTTGGGTGGAAATTCTTGCCCCATGTTTGAAACCCATGTTGGGTTCCAAAATTTAGCTGGAAGTTTTCCTGTGTCACACCCAACCCTGTGGTCCTGTTTCTCCAGTCTCACCTTGCCCCGAGTTTCCACAGCCACTTATTAAATAATTGCACAGAGGCTTAATATTAATTGCAAATTATATGACCTATTGGCTTAGGCTTCTTGCTAGCTAGCTCTTACAACTTAATTCAATCTACAACTATTAGTCTATGTATCACCAAGTGTTCTGTGGTGTTACCTGTGTCCCATTACATGCTGCTCCTTGGATGGCAGGCTGGCATCTTCCCTTATTCTCCTTTCTCCTTTCACTATCTCTCTTGGATTTTCCTGCATGGCTCCATCCTGCCCCACTACAGGCCAATGCAGCTTTATTTATCAACCAATCAGAGCAACACATATTCACAGTTTACAGAAAGTCATCTCACAGCATAAATCCTGGTCTAAGTTACCACCTTAGGGAACGACACCTGCAACAGGCTTACTGTTTGATTCACCATGAATCAAAACTTGACCGTATAAATTGGAGCCTGCATTCAATTAAATTAATTAAAATTGTTAGAAATTTTGGAACTAATCTGATTGAACTCACTTTCCTTCATATTCATCCAGAGTTCCTTCTGGCAGCCACCATATCTATCTACAATCATGGATCTATCACCTTAATCCTGAATGGTCCAGCATTTACCAAAACTGTGATTGCAACCCAGAGAAAACATCTTGCTTAGTTTAGCTTCACTCTTACTGCTAAGTTGTTGATCTCCAAGATAACAAATCAGAGTTGTTACTTTATCAAATTCTGTGTTTTTCATGGATCTTGAAACATAAATTCCATTGGACCCTTGGATTTTATTGGAAATTTTACTTTAAAATTTACACTCATAGTTCTTGTTTAAGAATATGTTCTCTTCTTATAGGAGCATGCCCACAAAATTTTAAGTTTTTTTTTAGACTTTGATTACAGACTTCAAATTCTCACTTCCTGATTATTTCTCTATTGCTTTAATAGATGGATAGAGAGGTATATAAGTGTAGGTAAAGATTTGAAGACATGAGGAACTTTAAGAATCAACTTTCTGCTTTGCAGTGCAAATGTTAATCAAGGTTACCACATCTCTCCTTACCAAGCACAAGGCTATTTCTTAAATGACTCTGCTAGCCATGGCAATACGGGCATGGAGAAGGAACACAGTATCTTTTGTTTTTACACTGATACATAATGCAAATACTTGGGTTTATTGTATTGGGTTTTCTTGTAATCTATATTGAAAAGCTTTACTTTATGACAAGTAGATATATTTCAATATGCTAACTTCTTTTTGCTGAATATTATACTCAAAATTCTTTAAATAACCTTCCTGATAACATGATGGGTTATTTTAATACAATCTTCCTTCTTTTTTTTTGGGGGGGGGGAGGGAAGTTGGGGTGGGAGTAGGGATAGGATTCCTGGAAATTTATGCTCTTAAATGTCTTTTTTTTAATTGGTTTAGACAGATAGGACATGTTTGAGTGAATCAATTTGGTTAAAATGCATATAATTTAGATGTTTGATAAGTCAGGAAAATAAATGACCAGTATATGTTATCTGTAGAATAAGCAGGACAATGGGGGAATTTTAATTTGGCTCATTGGAGTTATTGTTTCAGAGCCTGAAGTATTTAGAGAGCTAAAAAATTGAGGCCAAAGTAGGAATATGAGTTATTTTCAATAATTTGATATAATGTTAAGATATTTGTAAATGTATTTTTATTTTATATTTGCTACCATTAAACAATGTGCAATGAATTTATATTTTTGTATATTGGCTAGCTCTTTTATTATCTAATTAGATGATGTTACTGGAATAGGGAGACTGTGCATGTATTTCTCTACACTATTAATTCTGAAAAGCCACCAAGATTTTTCTACAAATGTATTTTTCAGAATGATGATTGACCAGAATATTTTTAAAGAACCTCTTGCTTGCAGTGTTTACCTTTGAAAACATTATTTATTTAGGAACTCAGGAAAGAACTCAGTCAGTGAAAAATGTACTTTGCAAGCCCAAGCATGAATACCTAAGTTTGAGTCCAAAGACACAAATAAAAAGGCTTAACATGGTACCAAAAGCTTGTAATCCCAATGTCTAAAGATGGAGAGAGAGAGAGAGAGAGAGAGAGAGAGAGAGAGAGAGAGAGAGAGAGAGAGAGAGAGAGAGGTTCTCTCTAGAGGAGCAGTTCTCAAGCTGTGGGTCAAGACCCCATTGGGGGGGTTGCATATCAGATATTCTGCATATCAGATATTTATATTACAATTCATAACAGTATCAAAATTACAGTTATGAAACAGCAAGGAAAGAATTTTATGTTATGGGTCACCATGGCATGAGGAACTGCAGCATTAGCAACATTAAAAACCACTGCCCTAGAAGTTCCCCTAGAAGCTTACTGTCCAGAGAGCAGAGCTTATTAATTAATAACCATACTGGTGAGAGACCATGTCTCCAATAATCAGTGGATGATGTGTTTTGAGATATAGAAAAATGACTTGGTGAATTTCATTATCAATTCTTTTTTTTGTTTGTTTTAACAATAAGAGGTCAATATATTAACAGGAAAAGAGGTACACTTACTCAGACACTGCAATAATTGTCTCCTTTTGATATTGTCTGTCCGTAAGGAAGTATTGCACTAATATGGTAGTATTCTCTGTTATTGAAAACAAAATCCCATAATGCATTAAATTGTTATCATTAATATTAATTACTTTAAACATTTTAATTATATAGAAGAAACATTACAACTTTGACATGCCATCTTAAAATAAAAATTTCAATATAGATTATGATAAGAGCAAATGAAAAATTACTTGCAAATCATATAATGTAAAGTTATGAAGCTTTAGTATATTATAAATCTATCATGTAAAACTATGAAGACATTCTTAATGAAATCACAAGCATTTGTAGCAAAACCGCAATCAAGTTCAAAAGAGGACAGTGTGATGGTTAATTTCACTGGTCAAATTGATGAGATCTGAAATCACCCAGGAGATAAGCATTCAAGTACATTTGTGGGAGATTATGTAGATGAAGCTAGCCTGTGACCATGCCTCTGAGGGATTATTTTGGCAAGGGTAATTGATGTGGAAAGATTCAACCTAAAAGTGGAAATCAACATTATCAGAGTTTAGATCTTGACCTGCATAAAAGGAAGAGGTAGCTGAGAAAGAACATTAATATCTCTCAGCTTCCTGACTT
This sequence comes from Peromyscus leucopus, assembly GCF_004664715.2. Taxonomy (NCBI): domain Eukaryota; kingdom Metazoa; phylum Chordata; class Mammalia; order Rodentia; family Cricetidae; genus Peromyscus; species Peromyscus leucopus. Next base: position 34,873,026 of record NC_051075.1, on the reverse strand, counting down.
TGGATACAATGTTATGCTGTCTTGGTTGACCGTACAGTGGAACAGTGAGCAAAAGTAGCTCCTCTTTCCCTTAGCATTCTTGTATCAGGGTACTTTATCATAAATTAACTAAAATAGACAGGGCAAGAAAATTACAGTTACACATTAAACAAGGCTTATGACATCTTGTGTGTCAGAGGAGAATGTAAAAAGGAAACGAAATGAACATAATCAATGACTTGTCAAAGTCTTCAAGAAAAAATACAAATCAGTATCACTAATAAACTGGAAATATTCTCTTGAATCTGGAATGGATTAAACGACAACACTAAGGGAAAAGGGAGATACTGATAGTGGTTGAAAGCTCAGGCTGGCTTCAGTCTTACTTCTTGGAATTAATGAATGAATGGAAAAGTTAATTGCTAGAATGGCCATCACTTGTATGTTTCAGATTCAGGGACTATTAATATATCAATTGATTTTGATTTTATGTAGCTGAATTACATAATACTTTTATATTTAACATGAAAAAACATTTCTTAAATCCTAAAAATATTTACATAGCAAAAATTCTTCTAAAAGCCTGCATGAAAAATTTCAACAAAATTACAAATCCAGGAAAAACTGCAAAATTACAATAACTTAATGTAGTATATTTAATATATCAGATAGTTGATCTTGGAAAAATTAATTTTTTCCATGACAATTTTAGTTAATAAAAATCAAAACAATCATTTCTATATTTATTAAAAAGTTAGAAAATATTTAAAAATACAATAAAACGGAAGATTCCACAGTCAGGACATTATTTATCTGTTTGCAGGCCAACATTAAATTCTTCAGTAAATAGATGAGGGTAGGAATAAACTAATTACTCAATCTAACAAGGTATGACTAGAATGCCAAATATATCTCAGGAATCAGGAAGAAGGATAATCAGAGATGAAAGCCAAACCAAGAAAATTAATTAGGAAGTAAGAAAAGAGTAGTTAATGAATTTATTTGAAAACTGGTTGATTGGAGTACATAAATCTTAAAAGCTCATGTAGTGTGTACACTGATATGTATTCGTGTGTGTGTGTGCACTCAAATGTATTCACACGAAAGGATAATGAATAAGTTTTGAGAATGAGGAAAATGCTGCAAACATGTATTTACTTAAGGAAGAGGGTTACTAAATTTTACATGTGTTATCTGTGAAACTAATTTTCAGTCACTGTTAGTAATACATGAAGAGACTAACAAGGAACACATCCCAAAGTCTGCAGGTACAGATGATTAACAGATTAGTAAATTCTTTTGAACCTTTATGCAATGATTTGTATGATGCTATGGAGATTATAAAAACCAAAATGCTTCCAGATTAACCTAAGGATTACAGTAAAAAAGGAATTTCACATAAGTTTTAAACAAATACAAGACATTTCTAAATAAAATTATGAGCAAATTCTACACATTATAAAATGCCTAGTGTATTACTGCAGTCATATTTCTCCCCTAGAAATATAAAAATGCCTTAATCTAAGTTCTCTATGCCTCTGTTTCCTCATCTTGAAACTATGCAAATGATGGGCACTACTCTATATGGTGGCTATGGTTATTGAAATGTGAGAATGCATGTAAACAACTGAGATATAACATCTCAGCGAGAAGCAGCATCCATAGATGGCAATACAATTAAAGTTAATATATTTTTACTAGTTAAAATCCATCAAGATATCTTTGAATCAAATAGTATTATTTAAGGATTCTTTCCACTAATATTTATCCACATATGGAAATTTTAAATTACATATATGAAATGATACTGTTCTGGGAGTTTTGTAAAAAAATGATACATTTGTATATAATATGGTATATTATACATATAATAAACATAAGTTTAGATCTTGGCCCACACTTCTAGAAGAAGTCTCCTATCCATCAGAGGCCAGGCCAGCACCCTGAACCCCAGATAAGACTGACACCGACAATATTTCCACCCAGCATCAGCCCCAACATCTCCTTGTCATTATATCCCTGCCCACCACACTGCCTGATGCCTTATACCCCCTCAGAGGCTAGGCCAATCATCCTGAATCCCAGAGTTCCTCTAACTAGATCTGTGGTCACCCTCCTGCTGGACCAGAGGTCATCCAGGCCAACTTAGGGGGATGATCCTCTACTCAATAGCAGGCCACTCCAGCTTGAAGACTAGAGAAGAAATAGAAATCAAGGAAAAAATATAAATATGATATCTAGACCTATAATTACACCAAATCTAGATGCCTTGAATATCAGTGTAAGAACACAATCAACAATAGCCAGAGCAATATGTCACCATCAGAGTCTAGCCATCCTACCACAGCAAGCCCTGGATAGTCCAACACAGATGAAGCATAAGAAAACAACCTTAAAAACCACTTTATGAACATGATAGAGGTCCTTAAAGAAGAAATGAATAAATCCTTGAAAGAAATTGAGGAAAAGACAACCAAAAAATTGGAAGAAATCAACAAATCCTTCAAAGTGTGTTAAGAAAGGCAAGAAAAAAACAAATAAACAGTTGAAGAAAATGTATAAAACTGTTCAAGATTTGAAAATTGAAATAGAAGCAATAGTGAAAACATGAACTAAGGGAATTATAGAGATGGATAATCTAGATAAGCAAACAGGAACTAAAGATACAAGCATCTTTAGAAAAATCTCAGACACTTAAGGTAGAGATATATAGTCAAAGAAAGTGTTAAATCTAAAAAATATTCTAATGCAAAACATTCAGGAAATCGAGGACACCACAAAAAGACAAAACCTAAGAATAATAGGAACAAAAGGAGAAGATTGCCATCTCAAAGGTCCAGAAAATAGTTTTAACAAAAATCATAGAAGAAAAATTTCCAAACCTAAAGAAAGACCTGCCTATAAATGTTCAAGAAGCTTATAGAACACCAAATAGATTGGACCAGAAAAGGAAGGTCCCTCACCACATAATATTCAAAACACTAAACACACAAAATAAAGAAAGAATATTAAAAGTTGCAAGAGAAAAGTCCAAGTAATATATAAAGGCAGGCTCTAAAGGCCATAAGGGCCTGGACGGATGTGCTGCAGACTCCAAGAGACCAGAGATACTCTCTCTTATGGCAGTAGATGCAGAGTCCCACAGTCAAATATCAGGTGGAGCTCAGAGAGTCATTCTGAGGAAGGGGAAGAAGGATTGGAGGAAGCAGAGGGGTAACGGACACCAGAGAACATGGTCCACAAAATCAATTGACTGGGATTCATAGGATCTCACACAGATCAGAAAGCCAGTAGGGTTCTGACCTAGGTCCTCTGCATATGTGTTATAGCTGAGTAGCTTGGTGTTCTTCATGGATTCCTAACAGTGGGACCAGGGGCTGCTCTGACATTTTTTTTTTGCTTACTTACTGAATGGTTTTCCTCCTACTGGGTTGCCTCATCCAGCCTTGAGGTGATGGTATGTACCTAGTCTTATTGCTGCATGTTATGCCATGTTTGATTGATGTCCCTAGGAGGCCTGCTCTTTTCTGAGGGAAGACAGAGGGGGTGCAGATCTGGAGGAGAAGGGGGATGGGGAAAGACTTGGGGGAGGAGGAGGGAAACCAATTGGGATGTAACACATGAGATGATGATAATGATGATGATGATGATGATGATGATTACTGTAAAGTAAAGGACAACCATGATAAAATCTACAGATCTAGATAAGCTAAGTAACAAGAAGGGCTCAAGTGGGGTGCTTGCATTTACTTGGGAAGAGGAAATAGAGTAGATTTCCAAGGTGGACTGTGGGCAGGTGGGGATGGGAATAGGTGTAATTTGGTCATCTTTTCTGACTCTTAACAGTGGGAGCAGGGGCTGTCTTTGGTGTTTTTGCTGGCTTTGGGGACCCTTTTCTTTTTACTGAGTTGCTTTAATATGAGGGGAGGTGCCTAGTCTTACTACAACTTGATATGCCGTGTTTGGTTGATATCCACTGGAGGCCTGCCTGATTCTAAGTAGAAATGGAGGAGGAGTTGCTGTGGATATTGCTCTATATAAATAAAGCACTGATGGCCAGTGACCAGGCAGAAAGTAGGTTGCCAGGCAGGAAGTAGGTGGGACAAGGAGAGAGGAGAATTCTGGGAAGCGGAAGGCTGAGGGGGGAGACACTGCAGCCACCGCCAGGACAAACAACATGTGAAGACTCTGGTAAGCCACCAGCCACGTGGCAAGGTATAGATTTATAAAAATGGGTTAATTTAAGATAAAAGAACAATTAACAAGAAACCAGCCACGGCCATACAGTTTATAAGTGATATAAGCGTCTGAGTGATTATTTTATAAGTAAATTGTGGGACTGCGGGGCTTGGGGAACCTGGAGAGAAGTCCTCCAGCAACAAATGGCGCCCAACGTGGGGCACGAGTTTCCACCTTAAACCTGAAAATATTTAATAACCAATTCTAAACAAAGCCAAAACCAGGTTCCTGCTTCTTGTCTCATACGGGCAGCTAGATGCCACAAAACACAGGTTTAAACACTGGCGGGTTCCTGGAGTGTACATTTAACCGACAGTATGGCGGAAATGAGGCGTCTGCCAGAGACACATTAAGCTGTATGGTAGATTTAGTCTTTACTAGTATTTTTTTTTTTTTTAAAAAAAAGAGGTTTCTGGGCTACATGCTGCTTTGATAAAAGCTTAGACCCACTATTTCTGAGAATTGATGGCTCCCAGAGCTGGCAAAAACCGTACCACCGTCATGTTGGAAAGCTAAAGTGGGCGGAGCCAACAGCCACAGCGCCCTTTCAGGCTTAAAAGGCTACAGTTTAAATCAATAAGTTCACAATAAGACTGATTCAGATAAAATAGTTTATAATGCATGTAAAAATGTACATAGACTTAAAAAAATATACCGTTATATAAACAAATAGTATCTAAAAATAAAGTATTTGAAAAAAACATTAAAGGTAATAAGCCACGTAAAGATGGCTATCACACATAAAATCTAGATTATGTTGTCTTTGATATTCATAACTAAAAAAAACCATTTGATTGTAAAAGCTGTTCACTTATGCCAAAATGTAAATTTTAAAGGTACCTTGACTTCAAAATTTGGATTTAAGGATATGTTACTTTAAAAAAGAGGTTCTGCTTTTGTTTCCACAGAAAGCCAGAGGCTATAAATTTGTTCCAGATTAAGATACATCAGGTTTCACCAGCCAAGACCCCCTGAAAGGTCTCCGATGACACCATGGCCCAGATGATCCAACATCCAAAATGGTTTCAAGGCAACTGGTTCACACAATACAACCTCACGGACTACCCCATAGGCCTAAAATTTTCTTTGGGTCCCCATAAGATACAGCACTCCCCTCCAACAGAAAGTAGTAAAAGATGCTACACCCAAATTCCCAAATATACCAAGCTGGCTTTAGAGGTGGAATTGACTCACTCCCCCTCTAAACCCAGACATATTGATTAAAAAAAAAAAAAATGGTTAAACGATTCTTGTGTCCCAAATCAGAAGAGCCCTCTGGTGTGGGACAGAGAAAACCAATATTTTTATTTAAAACAGGTTAATTATAAATGTGATCTCTTTCTAAAAAAAAGGGGAGGATATGATATAAATATATAGGAAGATATAGAGATGATAAGATAAAAGGATAAATTAATCAACCTACTTTTAAAGAACAACTTGTTTAAAATGTTTTACATTGGTATAGATTTTAGTTTATGTTTAAAATGTTTTACATTGGTATAAATTTTAGTTTATTGATACAAACTTGAAGTCAATTTTGTTATACTGTATATATATATATATATATATATATATATATTTCTATTCTTGTTTGAGGTATTATGTTTGTGTAACTCATTTAAAATTGTAATGGATAATTAAAAATAGATTAATAATTAGTCATCTATGATAATCATATCTGTAGCCATGTTAGTTAAGTCTTCTAGGTATACATAGATATATTTCAGATAGATAGGTAATCTTCAAACACTTCATAGACCTAGAGAATATGACATTTAAATAACTTAAAATTCTGTTGACGTGAGACACAATTTCTCCTGACTACACCAATTGATCCCGAGAAAATGTTGGGCTTCTAAGACATTTCCATTTGGAAGTTTGTCGTTTTGGCACAAAATGGTCTACTGGACAAAGAACTGCCCTTGCCTTGATGGCTGACAGTACAAATGCAATGCTGTCCTTTCTGGACAAGTGGGACACAAGAAAAGCGACCACTGTACTCTGCCAAGACAGGGTAAGATGGTCTCTCAGAATTCCTGCTTCTAAAAATGGTCTGTCAGATACTCTAGGCCTGTAGCCAATTTAAATGCACCAACAATGCTGAAAAACATTAGGTGATTGTCCAGGCTGCCAGATGTCTTGGTCTACTTTTACAAGATTCCCGAAAGTTACTTGCATCCATCTGCCATTTCTCAGGTACCATTATGTTCCTTCTCAGGTCTTTGATGTGGTTAAAAACTAGATAGTTGTAATTTCCTCAGTTATGATAAAAGATAAGTTAGATATAAAACCTTAAACTCACAAATATAAGATAGATAGGACATCTTCTTTAATATTGTAACTATAATTCTTGCTCAGTAATTGTTTTGTTATATCTAATTTTACCATGTTAAAGTTAAAACCTTCCTTTTTAAAAAAAGAAAAAAAGGGAAAGTGTTGTGGATATTGCTCTATATAAATAAAACACTGATGGCCAGTGACCAGGCAGAAAGTAGGTTGCCAGGCAGGAAGTAGGTGGGACAAGGAGAGAGGAGAATTCTGGGAAGCAGAAGGCTGAGGGGGGAGACACTGCAGCTACCGCCAGGACAAACAACATGTGAAGACTCTGGTAAGCCACCAGCCACGTGGCAAGGTATAGATTTATAAAAATGGGTTAATTTAAGATAAAAGAACAGTTAACAAGAAACCTGCCATAGCCATACAGTTTATAAGTGATATAAGCATGTGAGTGGGACTGCGGGGCTTGGGGAACCTGGAGAGAAGCCCTCCAGCAACAAGGAGTGGCTGTGAGGTGGGAGCAGAAGGGAAGTGGAGGTCAGGGACTGGGAGGAGAGGAATGATGCTAAACCATGGGCAGGATGTAAATAATAATAATAATAATAATAATAATAATAATAATAAGCAGTAATAATAATAATAATTAAAGACCTAAGCATAAAATCACTTCAAAAGTGATTCTACTTCATACAAAAAGCAATGGCTAAATCAATGACTATAAATATTTAGTGATTTAAGAGGGAGAACAACTGGAGACTATAACATAGACAAAACTTCTAAGAACCAAGGTGTCCCACCTTGATACAGGTGGAGGAGCTTGGACCTGTCTCAACTGAGTATATCAGGTTCTGTTCCTGGTACATTCCTCACAGGAGGCCTTATCTTGTTGGAGAAGGGAATAGGTGGGTGGACTGGTTGTGGGGAGGCTGGAGGAGGTTGGAGGAGGGAAGAAAGGGAACCTCTGTGATTGGTATGTAAAATGAATAGAACATTTCTTAATAAAAAATAAAAAAAAACAAGGTGTTATATATTTGTACTTTTGAAACACAGTAGTATTCTGAACTGCAAAACATTACAAGCATTCTAATTAGAATCTGAAACATCTTACCATTGCTTTTTTAAAATTTTTACAATGAAAATTCCTAGCAAAGAAATGTCACAAGAAGAGAGACAGAGACTCATTACTACTGGAAAGAAACATGTAGCACCCTCAGGATTAGCAGATGATATCTTTGTCACACAATGAAACAAACTCAATGAAACAAATGAAAAAGAGCGATGAACTTACCAAGAAGTTGGTCCTGACTAATAAATGAATACAAAAAAACTGGCAACTCTTTTATGGCTATGAACTACATTATTTTGCCTAATGGGATGTGGAGATGGGCCTTTGGTAGATGACGAGGTTTGGGTGGGGCCATGTAGAAGGGTGGGAGCCCTCATGATAGAATTAGTCCATTTATGGGGAAAAACAAGACAGGTCTGCTTTTTAAATCCTTCTCTCTTCTGTAGGTTCTCTCAGTAATTAGGTGGCTGCCTGTAAACACTGAGGATATCCAAACCATGATCAAATATTTTGCATCTTGCCCTTGGATTTCTAGTTTCCATCACTGTAGAAAAATTATATATATATCAGGGAATGTTTTGTCAGTGTAAACTGATCACTACAGACACTGTTTTCCAGTTTCTGTACTAAGAAAATCTGACGGGGAATATAAGGTAGAATGGGTTTCCTTTGGCTCTCAGTTCAAGGATACAGTCCATTATAGAAGGAAAGTTATTGCTACGAGAACCTGATGCAACTGGTCACATCATATGACTGATCAGAAAGTGTGAAGGTATGCAAACATCCTAATGCTTACCCAGCTTTCTCCATCTCATACAACCCAGGATTACCTGCCCAGGGAGCAGGACTACCTATAATTAAGATGGGCCATACCACATCAACAAAAACAATCAAGGCAATTCCTTCAACACTGTGTCCAGTTGATCATCCTACAGGCATTTCCAGATTTTTTTCAAGCTGACAAGCTTCTCACCAGTCTGTCCCATGTCAACTTGCCACCCAGGCCTATGACTTTTAATTCATGATCTGCCAAACTCTGTCCCAGTGAAATTATGAGCATGTTATAATATAAAAAATAACCAGTGTAACTTTATTAGTCCTTGAAAACTTTTAACAATTCTCTCAATTTAAAAGTCCAACAGTGATATCATAGAAAAAACAAAACATGCAAACAAAAATCAACGTCCATTATTTCAATGTATAACAACACAGAGTTAACATTTTTATTCTAGTGAGAAGAATCAGAGAATAACTAGGGAAGGTCTGACCCAAACAAGAAGAAAATTCAGTAAGGCAAACACCATATTCTGACATTTGTGGCTGGTGATAAAATTGCCTGGGCTCCAAAAGGTAGCCCTATCCCTGCAGCCCTGCTATCTCCCATCTCCTAGATGGGCTCCACTCCATTCCTGCCACTTTCTTTGGTGGATGTCTCAGGGGCCCAGCATCCCAAAATCCTAGAGCTTCTATTGCATCTTAGACTTCAACACCAAAGTACTACACAGTGGTTTCTCAGGGTCATTTTTTAATGACTCCAACCCTGCCTATGTCTTCTGGCCTCAACTGCTCTCAGGGACCATGCAACAAGACTCCATGACCCCTCAATCTGGAATCCTCTGTGCTTCCAAAGACAGCATGGATGTTGTTAAGTACTACAAGCTCTGAGTTACATTTTCAGTGACTGTAGTTTTATTGTTAGGTAATCCTTCTGTCTCCCAGAGTTTTCTCTTCAGTAGTGTTAACATTTTTTTTTTGGATAAAAGTATTTGTTTTTAACTAATAAAATAAGAAAAATTCTCATACTACTGAAACCTCAGGAAAAATTGGCAAGTACAACCAACTAATCAATTGCATGGAAGGGAAAAGAGACATAATGTGAAGGAAAATTTGCTAGAACAAAGCTGTGAGCACATTTCTAAAAGCAAAGACTCTGTGTTTCATCTCAAGCACCAATTCTATACACATACAAACAGACACACAGGCACTCAAGCCCACACACATGGGCACACACACATCACAAAACAAATAGTAAGTCAAACAAAATAAACAAAAAATTGGCAATGCCAATTACATTGTCCCCAAGTCTTAACACCTGCAAGAATGCTTTCCTGTCTTGAAATTTCTTCTGCCAAAAGAATTAGTCAATTACCTTTAAATTTAACTCCACTGAAGTTCTCAGGACACAGGCAGAATGAAGCCAAGTTATTGACTAAAATATCACATGAATCTTTTCAACCCTGTTCCCTTTGAAACCTCATGAATTAGGCCCCCATTGCCCACATTTTTCTTGATCTTATTGTCTTCTAAGCTCACAAGACAATGGTCCATTAAGCTATACCCTCAGCATTCTAGGGCTTTTCTAGCCTGAGGAAAGAAACTCTTCCACATTCTAGCAACAGAACATTTCTAAAGGACCAAGAACTACATGATGATCTAGTTTATTCTAGCACTGGCCCCAACTTCTTGGCACCAAATTTCTCCCTTCGTTATTTCTTCATTCTTATGATAAAATATTGTACAAGAGCAATTTAAAGGAGAAAGATTATTTTGGATTGCAGCTCCAGAGAAATATAGTTAGAGTAGGGAAGACATGGATGGCAGTTGGTAAATAAAGCATGGTGGCAGGATCCTAGACACATTGCATCTGCATTCAGAAAACAGAGCAAAGAGGAAGTGAAGCCAAGCTATTAAGTCTCACTGCGTACTCTCAGTAACCTGCTTTCTCCAGCAAAGCTCTACTTCCTAATGGTTCAACAACTTTCCCAAACAATGCCGCCAGCTGAGGAACAAGTGTGCAAACACATAAGCCTATGGATATAGTTCCCATCATGGAAAAGAGTGTAGGCATGGAGTACTAACCTTATCTGAGGGGCTATTGACAATTTATACCTGTTGGGGAAAAGAGAGGGAGTTGTGTCAAGAGTGTTATTCTTTGTGTGTCATCCATGCTCCAGGGGAAGCATACACATTCAAGAATATATAAGCAGCACAAATTGCACTAGACTGGTAAAAAACAAGAGGACACAGCGTTGGGAGAGTAGGGAATAGTGGTGGTCCAGGGAGAAGCCTAGGACATGATGTTCGAAATACACAGTACAAACATTCTCAAAGAATTGACAATAAATAGTTTTAAAGGAAAAGTTTAAGTGATCCCTATTTATAGACAACATCATGATATTCATAGTGTGATGGTTTGAATGGGAAATATCCCCCTCTAGTCTGGGCCATGTGGAAGTTTGGTCCCTAGAGGGCAGTACTGTTTTGGGGGTTTAGGTGAGGTATCTTTACTAGAAGTAGTATCTAATTAAGGTCAGGCTTTGAGATTAAAAGCCTCATACCACGTCTAGTTTGCTTTCTCTAGTTCATGTTCCTAGCTGAGAAAGGTATTCTCAGTTTCCTCCAGGCCTGTTTGCTGTTATCCCTTCCTACCATGGATTCTTATTCCTCTGAAACCATAAGCTGAATTAAACTCTTCCTTCTCTCAGTTACGTTGGTCATAGTGTTTATCATTGCAAAAGAAAAACCACGCTAACATACATAGAAAAACCTAAATACCATCAAAACTTCTAGAATGTATACTAGAATATATGAGATAATTCAGTACAGTTGCAGAAAACCAGACCAACTTCTCAAAAATAACAATAGCCGTTCTATATGTTGATAAGTAATCAGCTGATAAAAACCTAAATGAATATATTTACAATAACTACAAATTATTTATTAACAAATTTCTAAGGAGAATAAAGAATGTTACAATCAAAATGACAACAAACTTATGAATGAAATTCACAGAAAGAGAGACAGACAGAAAGAGAGAGGAGAGAAAGGGAATGAAGAAGGTTGGAAAGGAGATGAAGAGAAAGGTAGCAGGAAAAGCAAGAGGAGAGGGATAGGAAAATAGAACAGAGGGCCAGAGAGAAGGTGAACAAAGCAGGAGAGAGGGGAAGGGAGAGGGATAAGGAAAGATGAAATAAGAGCCAGCTGCATTCATATGTGCACCATATCATACCATAAACTCAATTAACTCAGGTGTCCACTGATGGATGGATAGCTAGACATGGTCTGCACAGACAATGGACTATTATCAAGTTAAAAATAGTAAAATATTATCATCTGAGGACACATAAAGAAGCATGGTAGAGTATTGGGGATGTTGTAACATACGCTCTAAACCTAGGTGGCTTAAAGCAATGTTAGTTTTCTTGCAGTCATGGACAGCCAACAATTGAAATTAAGATAATCTAGATCCATTCTTTCAAAACAGAGGAAATGTGTACCTCATCTTTCCTTTTTCTCTGGAGTTGCTGGGAGTCCTTTATGTTCCTTGACTGGAAGACTTATCACTTCCATCTTTACCTCTGTGGGTGCATGATTTCTTTTTCTTTGTGTCTATATTTCTTTGTCTTTTCATTCCTTTGTGCTCTCTTTGCTGATCATTGAACCTGAAACCTTGTCAATGCTAGGGAAATATGCTCCAACTAGCCCACAGCCCTTCTCTATCCCCTCTCCACCAAAAGACGTCTGCCATTCTTGAATAAAGCCACACTGCCCCAGTGTGATCTCATCCTAACTAACTATGTGCTACAAATTTATTTCTAAATAAGAACGAACTCTGAGGTTCTGTGAGGGACCCAAATTCACCCTTCTTGCCCCCTACCACAGTTTTTTCTTCTCAGTTTTTTCTTGCCTTCTTGCTTGTTGAGTCACATTGGGTGACATTTGTCTGATCTTGTTACCTTCATCTCCTAATTTCTTCCCTGGAGGTTTGCCTCCACCCCCTGAAGGTACTGATTTTCACTGCTTTCCCTGGACTACAATCTCTGCCTGTGGATCTGCTCTTGAATTTCCAAGACAATGCCTCCCTTTCTTAGGCCACCCTAAGTACTTAGTTCCTGGTACTACTAGTTTACAAGTATATTTATAGAGGATTACAATAGTAGCCACAGTTAACATTTTTGAAAAATGCTTCTCTATTTAATCTTTATTTGAGTTATTTCTGATTTCTTTGTAATTCTTGCTACTCTAGGGCTGTTTGTTTATTAAAGTTGGGCATCCCTTCAGAGAAAGGGCAGAAATGAGGGGGTAAATTACTTAGCTCCGTGTCAGAAGATTCAAACCGCAGTGGTGTTTCTATAAACTAGGGAGTAGAGAAAATGGAAGCCTGAATTGGAGTTCATTTTAGTATCTTTACAAAGAAGTCAAAAATCCTTTTGATCTGGTGGGAGGATTACAGTGAGAGGGTCCAAGTAGAGGAGAAGAAATGTATGAAAGCGAGCAGAGAGAGGGAGGGAGACATGTTCTTTAGATTTCAAGAATTTCTGGTGCAGGAAATTTCTATGAATCATGCTTTATCTCTGATACGAATGCCTCAAAACTGCAAATGAGATGTACTTCAGTGGCTGGAGGGCTGAAGAAGCCTGAGGCTGAAAGAGGAGGACATTGTGTTATTCTGATTCAGTGGTTGTAGGTGAAGATATTAGCTTCAGATACAGCAGGGTAAGTACCACTTGCTCAGAGTTCAAGTAGAGACAGCCCTCAGTGATGAGGGTGCAGAAGGACTACTTTCCCCAGTACAGGCCAACACATCAACACGTAGGAACAAAAAGAGAGCTGTGCATGAGAAATCCAGAAAACTTAGCAATTAGATATTAGCAAATTAAGCCCGTGAGCTCTTGTGCTTACTCTTTATACTTTACAACCATTGGCTGACATAATAGTTTTTTTAGCATGATAAATAAACTGATGAAGAATGTGAAAAAGTCACATGTCTCTAAATATGTGCTGTGATAGCAAATCAAACCCACCACCTGTTTAGGATCTAAATTTTCTTACCTTTATTTTCTATTGCCTAGACATCTGTACATGATTTCAAATCTCATGGAAAATTTTTGTTAAGCTCTATTTAAGTCCTTTATACCCAATCTGTGAGTTAATCAAATCACTTCTTCATCAGAAACAGTGGATTTACTTAGGTTTTCAACAAAATTTCTCATGTAACTTGGATGTTGATTTTTAATCTGCCTTTAATCTGGTTTATTGATGGTCCCAAAGTCTTAGCCTCTCTTCATACTAATGTTTTTTTTTTTTTTTAAGCTAGTAAGCCAAGCACAGCGATATGCAGGAACTTCTCTTTATTAATATTTAATCTATGGAGTCCTCCAAGGATACAAGAGGAAATGGAACACTTGAAAAAAAAATAATCTTGAAGTATAATTGTACTCTCAATTTTTCAAGTTTTCAGGAGATATTAAGATATTCCTAAGTACTCAACTTCCAAAGCCTTTCAGATAAAGTGCTAGAAAATCTGCAGGATTCGATGTGAATGGACAGAAGTAGGGCAGATGAACACGTTGACTAAAACAAGTAATGCAAAGCCTTACCATATGCACACAACTGGAGATGTAAGATATCAGTTAACGTAAAATGGAAATCACTTGTCCTTAACCCTACATATGAAAGCTCTGATATAACAAATATTATTAGAACAATATTAAAATTAATTCCTTGAGTGCTCCTTGCCAGATTCTGAGTATGGTATCTCATATATGTTATTTTATTTTAAAGTCTTAATACATTCTTCCTCCTTAGGATTTATATGATAAGGATGTTAAAGTCACACTATGTGACTCAGTTCCAGGGTATGCTGATATCCATGCTGAGTTTTTTCTTTATATTCTTCATTGTCTTGCCCTGCACAGAACATTTACTTATTGAACTCTTATTATTCTGATACTATTTCATGGACTCTCAAGTCAGAGTACAAAGGAGACAGAATTAGAATCAATCTAGGACAGGCGACAAAAACTATCGAAGCTATAATATCTAAGGGTAGGCTTTTAATCATGGCTTTAATAGAATTGGAACATAACAGAAATCTGGAATGGGTCACAAAATCCTGGATATCTAGACCTAAGGGCTAGAATGCTTGGCTTTCAACTGTATAGCAAGCATATAAGACAATACCATTCTTTGCCAAATGAGTGAAAGCTCTCCAAATTATGCTACTGCTTTTCAGCTGAAAACAGACTGAAGAGCTTCAACTTTCTTGATTTTGTTCAGGTGGCCACACGCCTCTCAGTGGCAGCCATGGTGAATAGGAGACCCTAGCCTCACCATTTGCATTCTCCCAGACCAGCATCTGCATTATGTCTTTGCCAAGCACCTACCTTTTTTATTGGACTCTGGATGTGCTTTGTCCAGGATTGTCTTTGAGGGTGGTGTTCCTTACTCAGGCCGAGTGCCTCCCTATAGATGGTTTCAGCCCATTTATGGGGCATTCAACTTAATTTCCTTATTTCTAGTGTTAGCAGTTGCCATTCTCACTCCTTTGGTTCACGCTAAAGCCTTTTTGAGGGCCATTTTTTTTTTTCAGAACTAGCCACTATCTCATACCTACTACTGCTAGGTAGGTTCCACTGCTAAGGTGTTACTACTTGCCACCTGCATTTGGGACCAACTAGGACATACCTAATTCAATGCTGTGCTTCCTGTCTTTCTTAGCTATCAGAAAACTTCAGTTGCATGTGATGTTGCTCAGACTTTTGAGATTGGAGTCTGTTGCTAAGTAAAAAGAAAGCAAGCCTGATGGGCAGTTATTTGTTATTTTTTTTTTATTTTATTTATTTTTTTTTTTTTGGTATAGAAGATCTTGTGAGTTAGAAGGGTAGTTCCAACGTGAGGGTTTTATCCAACTTTATTGTAATCTGACCTAGCTTTAGAAAGATTGGCCTTTTGGTCAACAGAGAGTTGGGTCTTAGGTGTATAACTGAGCTACCGAATAATGGACCTTGGCAATATTTTGGAAATACCAGAAGTGAACTTAAATCAGTAAACCAGGGATTCAGATATGCAGCTGATTAGGCTAATAGCCATACCAAACTATGGTATGGGTCAGGAATCTGTGACCAAGAGCATTAAAGCAAATACAGTTAATTATGTATTTTGTCTGTGAGTAGAATTTCCAAAAGATTTCATGTAGATCAATAATGATTCCTCTCATCCCTGTTTCCTTTTATAAACTGGCTCGGGGAGTAGTGTGGTTTGGAGTTTGTATAATATAACTGTCTGCCAGAGGAACAGGGAGTAGAATAAATATAGTATACGAGGTCTAGTATTTATATTATGATAAGGGGCTAGATTGGAAAAATGAAGACAGATTTGCCATTGATGTTTTGCATTTTCCTTTCTCAGTTCTATCTCCAGAATTAGCATTTCAATTTTTGCTTCTTTACTGTGTGGTCCATGCTGGATTTGAACTCACCTCCCCATTCCTCAGCCACCTGAGAGCTTGGGATTACAGGCATGTGCCACCAGGTCTATCTTTCCTGTCTTATTTCTGTCCTGCTATTTTGAGTGGTTCCTATGAACCCCTCAGTGACATTTTCTCCCTCATAGTATTTAGTTTGAAACATTATAGGCATATTAGAGAATAGAGATGGAAGTATTAAATATTAAATGAATACTTAATATTAAGCGAAACTGTAGTTAATAAAAGTGCAACAGGTGACTAAGCTAATTCAAGTTATCAGGGGATAACCTCTAAGTTTTTGTTACCTGTCATCACAAATGATAGTGCACTATTGTACAAAATACTGTTGAGTGGATCATGTTGGCAATGATAGGGAGGATTACTTAAGGTGTTAAATCCCCTATAACAGATATATATTCAGTACATAAATTCAAAAAAATCCTGGTGATTTAAGAAGTGAATCACACCACTTTTGAAGGAAGTCCCTCTCTAATTGGGCTATGTATAGTGTCCTGATGTTGATTCCCTAACAAGTTCTGGGGCTGTTGCCTCTGTCTGGCTCAGCACCTTCTATCTGTTAAGATATCTCCTGCCTGTGTTTCAGGCTCAGCTCTGGCTCACCACCTGGAGGCCTGAAGTAGCCAGTGCTAAGGTATGACTAGAAAAAAACATCAAGCCTGCTTGGTCAGAACAACCTGGGGAAAAAAAAGTTGATTTCAAGAAGAAATTAATATCTTCACTAAATAAGCTGGGCAATTTATTCTAGAAGTTATCTATATGTTTTTTATGTGAAAGTAAAGGCATATATTAAGTCTAGTGCAGTTTTTCTTTTCACTTTCTGACAATGCAATACATGGTTGCCTGCAAAATTGTTCCTACTCTGTGTTCTAAGACTGTGGATATCACTTGCAGTGACAATATGTATATTGGGTAACATATTCTGCTCCCTAAAAACTAAGTGAAGGGGAGACTCATGTCTGTTGGTTCTTTATTCATTATTTGGGGCAGTGTCTGTCACAGTGTAAGTGTGCTTTACTGTTACTAAATTTTTAATTCAACTGTTCAAACGAATTGAAAAAATGATGAGGTAATCCACATTTTCTCAAAATTCCAAATATGTCGCTCAGAAATTGCTGAGTGTTCTATGGTAATTTTTTAAAAAAAATCTATGCAGAGATGCACATTCAATGGAAATAAAGTTCCCATGTCCACGACGCCGAGTGTTAAAGACCAGCCACATTAGAACCACACATAGTTTTCTGGATTTCTTTACCACGGTGATCTACTGACTGATCAGGTTGATAAAATTTCCAATCTAGAGTTTTGCAAAGGCTCCCTGAGCCTATGGTTTCACAACTAAGGGTTAAAATGTGTCACATAAATATGGAGGTGGAGTACGGGATAAGAACAGTTCATAGAGCCCCACATAAGATATATTCAGAGCTTGCATGTAAGAGAAATGCACTCCCAGGACATCGCTGTGCTGCACTGTGTAGGAAAGGGATATTTCCTTCTAACAGGCCAAAATCATAAGACCCCCCACTCTGAGGTGACCAGCAAGTGAACTTCAACCACTTCCTTTCAGAAATACCACACAGTGAATTTTGCTTCTCAAGTGATACTTCACTCCATCTAGTGAAAGTAGTCTCTCTTACATGCAGGGTCCTCAACACTGCGAGCCATCCTTGGGGACCCTCTGAAATTCGTGGTACTTCATACCTTGTAAACCGAGAGAGCTCGCAGCACTAGCTCACACCCTATAAAAATCGTATCCACAATTCACTCAGTGAGGGAAGGATGGTGAAAATAGCTAGGGCTATTCAGTTCTAGTGCTTGGGAGTCCTCCCCCCCCCCAATTCCCAGCAGAAGTGCTGCATGAAATAAGGACTCCGCAGTGGCAGTGTATGATTATCAGGTTATGACGAAGATAGATAAATGAATACTGTATTCGAAATTTTCCTGACAATAACTTTTTCACGTGTATAAATGCACAAAGTTAACCATTTCACTCACTTCCCTACCATATTGTAGCTAACTGGATTATAGACATTAAACACTAATTTGAATAAGGAATATATCAAAGCGACTCAGAGGGTCTCAGATATTTCCCATGACGCTTTGGTGAATGAGTTCTCCACCTGTTCTAGTGTAAATTACAGATGCTTTGACTTTATCATCATTTTGTAATAGGGACATTTTTAAGCACCTCATCAGAGCTGGTCTCATCTCAAAGACAGAGCCCTCACAAAAGAGGGGGCTTTTCCAGGTGTTTAACTTTAGGGGGCATTACATATAAATCCGCCCCTCTCTGAACTCCTGGTGTTCATCCCTTCCCCGCAGTCTTCCTCTGTTTTGATGACCATATTTTCACTAAAACATGACAGAAAATGGAGAAGAATGATGCGGCTTCCAATGCTTTGGCCTGTTCTGCCCTCTAGCCAAGCAGAAGGGATCCTGGAAGACCTTGGACGGTAGGAAGGGAATAAGGTGTCCTGTAATTACCGCGTGTCTGAGGACGTAGCCGGCCCTTCCCTTCCCTTCCGCGTGCAAACGCCAGCGGCGGCATCGGAAATGAATTACCAGCCCTCGCCCCCATGGAGCTAGGGAGAACCAGGGAGGGCCTCAGCGGGGTAGAAGAGAGACTGGGTGCTGCTGCCCAGGAGAGCCCTTGGGCGCTGTCAGTGCTGATGAGCTCCTGGGCTGACCCTGGGCAAGCTTATCCGAGGAGGAGCCGGGGAAGCAAGAGGGGGCTCAGAGGAAGGCGGCCGAGCCGCGCACTCGGCTTTGACGTCGCCGGGCTGCGGCTAGCAGCCTCGCGCTCTCAGCACGTAGCGCACAACGTGACCACACACAGCCTTCCTCCCCGGCAGCCGGGCCGCCTGCGCTCCGCGTCGGCCGCTTCTCCATCCTCCTCCTCCTCCTCCCTCCTCTCGCCTCCGCGGCGCGCAACCCCCAGCGCCAATCCAAGGGATCCCGGGCAAGCGTAGGGCCCGGGGCGCTCCTCTGCCCAGCTCGGGCATCTCTGCCGCAACTGCGGCCCGCGAGGCGGCCACGCAGCCGGGGTGCCCTCAGCAGGCAGCCGCTCCTCCGTTCCGCTCTGGATGCCAGCACTCCCTTAGCCCGGGTGGGGAAGCCCTTCTGCGGCTCCCGGGTCTAAACTCCCGCCAGTCCCGACCGCCCCCACCCCCTCCACCTGGCGGGGGCGGCGCGGAAGCGAAGAGGACGCGCGGTACGGGTGGGCACGCGTGGACAGTGTGCGGATCTGCTCTCTCCACTCGGCATCTTTCCTCTCCTACAAGTGGCGGTGCTCGGACTCTGCTTTTGGCTCCGGGGATCGGTGTTGCCGGCAGGAGCACCCTCTTCGCTGGCGGGGCGCTCAAGGCTGTTTGGGAGAGCCGTGGCGGTGGCAGCAGCGGCTGAGGCTGGTGCCTGGCGAGCTCCAGACGGGCACTCCGCTCCCGCCTGGACCCTTTCGTCCTCCTCTCTCCACCTCCTCTCCCTCCTCCCCATCCCCCGTTTCCCACTCCTCCTCTTCCTCCTCCTCCTCTTCCTCTCCCCGCTCGGCGATGCGAGTCTGTGTCGTGTAACAGGATTGGCGTTGCAATGGCAACTGATGGAATGGGGGAAGGCAAGACAGCAGGGCTGGGGGCTCCGGACTGCGGGCGGGCGAGCCGCTGCCGCCGCTTGACGCTCCTCTGGGGACCTTCGCGAGTTACTTTGTAAAGGCGAACCCGGGGCGAGGGAGCCCCGCTTCGTGCCCGGGTCAGAGGCCACTTCCTGCTCCCCGGCTGGCTGTCCAGCGCGGTTCGCATCGCGTGGCGCCCCCGGGGTCCCTGCCCGCGCCCGCCGCTTGCTCGCGCCCGGATCCCGGAGCCGCTTCCCCGAAGAACACTTGTCCTCGCGGCTCTGCTTCCCATCACCGCCCCCTGCTCCTCCCAGGCGTCTGCGATTTTCCCAGGCGCCCGGTGTGAGTGCGGCTTGCTTGTGAGTGCGTGTAGCGGGGTATTGTGTAGTGGGAGTGTGTTCGCGCGTGTGCTTGTGTGTGTGTGCGTGTGCTTGTGTGTGTGAGTGTGTGCTTGTGTGTGTGAGTGTGTGCTTGTGTGCGTGTGTGTGTGTGTGTGTGTGTGTGTGTGTGTGTGTGTGTGCATGAGTGTGGGGTGTGTGGGGCTCCAGCGCTCCGCTCTCGGCCGCCGCCAGGGAAGGACAGACGGACAGAGCTTCCTCCCATCGGGAGCAGTTCCCGGGCACCTCGACTCGGCCCGGGCACAAGTGGAGCGCGCCTGGCTGGCCGCTGGCCTCCGGAAGGTTCCACTGCGTCCCCCTTGGGCTGGATATGTTCATGTTCACGTGAAGATGGATTTAGTGTACGGTCTCGTGTGGCTGCTGACAGTCCTCCTGGAGGGGATCTCTGGCCAAGGAGTGTACGGTGAGTGGAATCGCGACGCTATCATGACCTTGTGATTCCTAGGCAAGATAGGTTGCTGAGCTAAGATGCACGACTCCGAGGCGTTCAGGGGCCCCTCCTGGCGTGGCATTTGATTTACACTTCATCACGTTATTGGGAGCTGGAAGGAGGCAGCGAGCGCGCTGCGGATTGGGCTGTGAGCGGCTCCCCCGGCTGGCTCCTGGACTGGGGCTCAGAGTTGGGTCGGGCCAACAGCATCGCACTCGCGGGAAACAGTGGCTTTGCACTTGATTTATCCCCGCGGGGGAACACGAGCTCTTGCAGTCTTGGATTTAATAATGGTTTGGCTGCTTTCATGCCGGGGTGTCACTGCCGCGGTTCCCCCTAAAGGGAACCTTGGAATGTCACCCCGAGTCCCTTCCACTTCCCCATCCCTTACTGCCTGGGAGGCCCCTCTCCCTGCAGGTGCTGTCATCCTTTCTATGTTTTTATCTTTTTTTTTTTTTTAAGTCTCTTTTCCCCCTTTCTGTGAATGTCTACAGGACTTGCTTTTCTGGCTCAGGAAATGGGGTGACAGTTGAGTTGTGTTCTGCACTAGCCGTTGCCATGAGCACTGACTTGGGGACGGGAAATTGCAGGCAAGATTCTCAGTGCCAGACACAATTAAGGGACATGTTTGTGTGAATGGATGAGCAAATGCATGAATGAACCAAAGATGAAGTCCGCGCGTCTCTGCTCCCGGGCAGGACACCACTCTCTACAACCAGAACAAAAATCTCAGCTCTTCAGAAAGCCCAGATCCAAGAGGCTTGGGACCTAGTAAGGGTGAAGGGTGAGCTTATTAATTGGAAGGCTTTTGAAGTGCTCCCAGACAAATTCCGGTTCCTTTGCCTGTCAGCAGTTGGCACTCTTGTGTTTAGTCACCTAAGACTGACTGACTGACTCTCTCTCTCTCTCTCTCTCTCTCTCTCTCTCTCTCTGTCTTATGTTTTTCTTGGTTGACTATAGTGAGTTGAAATATCCTTATCTTCTGGGACAAGCTGACAATGCCTTAAAAGAAAAGGAACTTTTGTGTTCTCAAGTTATATTGCAAGAACAATGTTAAAAGGGGAGATTTAGAGGATAGAGCAGGCCAAGACTCCCTCGTAGCACACACACCCTCATGCACTTGGAAAATGTATGGAAAACTAATGCTGCTCCATTGCCTTAGACTGAGTGTAGGCCAGGTCAATAGCTGCCTGGGGCAAAAAAAGCCTGCGTGTCTGTGGAAGTGCCAACCATTTCCCCCAGTCCCCAGAAGTGTCTGTAGAGTGGTGACTTGGAGTCCTGCAACTCCCTGGGAACCCCATAGTGTGCAGGGGGTGGAGTGCAGTAGATCCCATCAGCCTGTGCTTTCTACTCTGGGTTCCATCCTGGTGAAGGAGAATACAGTGTGTATTGGTGGTGGTGATGGGGGCAGAAAGGGGTGGTTCCCAGCTGAGAGCTGTGATTCCTCCAGCTGACACTCCCTTCCTGGTCTTCCTAGTTTAGTTCCAGGCTGGGAGCAGAATTCCTTCTTCACTTTCTCCCACCTCTGAGCTCCTTCATCTCCTTTTTCTTCATCCCCTCCTTGCCAAATCAAATCAACTTCTCTGACTATAGCGGAGCAAGGGAGCCCCTTGCAAACGGGGTTGGCTTTGGTGAGCTTCAATGTAGCAAAGAATTTCCTGAAAGCTGGACTACAGCAGGAGGGGGGGGGGGGCTGAAGAGAATTAGGCTTCACTCAAGACCTCTTAAATAAGACTCTGCTACACTCTTTCTATTCAGAGAGAGAGAGACAGAGAGACAGAGAGACAGAGAGAGATAGAGAAAGAGACACAGAGACACACAGAGAGAAACAGAGACAGAAAGACAGAGAGAGAGAGAGACAGAGACAGAGACAGAGACAGAGAGACAGACACAGAGAGAAGCTGGGATTCTATCTGGAGTCAAGGACTGTTGGAGAGAAGAGCTGTTCCCCTGAGTTCTTGTCATCTCCTGTCCAAGTTTGTCTTCATTTCTAATTGGCTCAAACCTTTCCAGCTGAAGGGAGTTTTTGTTTTGTTTTTAAAAAATACGTGAGGTATGCCAGGTTATGGTAGCACACTCCTTTAATCCCAGCACTTGGGAGGTAGAAGCATGTGGAGCTCCATGGTTTTGAGGCCAGCCTGGGCTACAGAGCTAGTTCTAGGACAGCCAGGGCTACCCAGAGAAATCCTGTCCTGGAAGAAAAAAAGTGAGGTGGAGATACTGGAAGGAGGGTGGAATGCTGGAACTGTAAAGATGAAAGAGGAACGATTCCATTTTCCTGACATTCCCGGTCTTTGGGGTTACTTAGGCAAGTCCCCTGTTGGCCAGAAGGATGAAGTTACAGCTTGGCAGTGTAGATAAGTAGGAATCAATAATTTAAATAAGCCCTTGCCTATGTCACTTATCAGTAAAGGAGGATGCTTTTCCATTACTGAGTTGGCCACTGTGATGAAGACAGTGGCCTTTGTTTTATTTTAATATGGATGTGGTTGTTAGTCACTTGTCTAGGACTACAGTTGGCTTTGTGTGAAAAAAAATATTAATCAGCATCTCTAGCCATGATAAATGTCACAGCTATTAGGTGGGTGGAAATAAAACATTTATATATTACTTTTCAGATATGTTTTATAGATTATAGGAGGTGGCCTTTCAACATGTGAACCATAATCATCAGCTTAAACATTATCTTGGAACTTGTTAGAAGTGCAGAGTCAGGAGTAGGCCTCTCAAAATTCCTGCATCAGGACCTCAGAGAGTGAGATCCAGCAATCCCTCCTGCCCATCACCTCCCTCCTGGTGAGTGCCACAAAGTCCACTAAAACCAGAAAACACTAACATAGATTTACACTTCATTGCTTTGACTTTGTAAATCAAGACCTTTCTTCAGCTGAAGTAATTTCATTTTTATGTTTAAGTATTCATGATAAAGAGAGTAGTTTATGGTTAAACAGTTGGAAAACATTTTAAAGGCCATAGATAAAAGATTCTGTGTAATGCTATGAAGTGTTTTGAACATTTTACATTAAGATCTTTTTTAAAAGATTGATTTTTAGAATCAGGACACCTTTAAATACATACTTTGAAAAAGTAGGGACTTGGCTAATATAAAAACCTGCAACCCTGTAAATCTGCTGCCACTTTATTTACCCATATTCACTAGATGTAAAGTCATCCCCACTGCATGCAAAAATTTTTTTCACATTGTTTTTTACTGACTAGCAGCAAAAGGAAATAACAAACATTTTCTGGCTAAACTGGGGTTGCCTTTCTTCTCTCACTTCCTGGTTGAGGACCTCTGAGTATAAAATTCAGACTTTAAGTCTTAGTAAATTGACATATTTATTTTAATGTATGGATTATGTCCTCTTGGTGAACATAATCTTCCAATTATGTTTAATCATCTTGGCAGTATAAGACTTAGTTAAATGTAAAAATTTTCTTCCAAAAGTAAGAACTTACTGACATCAATCTCGGGTGCTGCTTTGTGACTTGGTAGTACAATGTCTACAATTTTTATGTGGTGTGACATTTGATTAAAAGATACTGGTCTGTAATATAGTCATTCCATTTTTGAATCTTATATAACACCACAGTAATATAAATTATTTATGTACACTTCTGAAAGAAGAAAGTGCAGAAAGTTTATAATAGAGTATTAACACAACCATGTGAACTGTTTGGGATGGACATTGCAATGAGACAATACCTATTTTGTCTTACTTGTATATCTTTTAATGTTTATAAACAACAGAGTATGCCCTTTTGACTTTTACAAAGTTACTTATGTTAAAAAATTACCCCAAATACTGTTAGAAGTTTAGTTTTGTTTGAATTTTCCTTTTGCTCATATATAATCAAACCTAAATGGTCACTCCATGAACAATGACCTGATACCTCTTTTATCTGGCATTATTAATTTGGTAAATTCACTATGGATTGTGCTTGGGAAATTTATTAGATACAGTGAGAAAGGTCAGGATGTCAACTCCAGATGTGTTAGGTGACTCTTGAAGTACCCTGAGCTGAGTGTTTTGAAGCATACTTTTGTCAAATCATGTTTTATGGATATAATTATTAATAATTATTCAAAATAAAGAATTATATTTACTTGCCCAAAAAATACAAATTAGTCCATTGGTTCAGGCTGCATTTTTACTCATAAACACCATTCTTCTAACTCCCAGGAGTTCAGTACTTTCGTATTATTGCATTAGCATAGATAAATCCCCACTACAAACAGAAAATCTAGGTCTAGATATTTTTAGTGGAAATAAGTCAACTACTTAGTGCTTTGAAATAGTTGAAGCCCTGTCTGTGCAAAGCTTCCTAGATTAAGACCAGAAAGTAGAATTTGTTCATTAAACGCATCCTTGACACATTAACTGTCTACATTAACTCATTTCAAGTACTATCAGCAAATCTCATACAATTTAAGTATGACACTGTAGGCAGTAGCTGAACAGAAATGACTTGGTAGGACTGCAAACAAGGAGATAAGTAAGACGGGAAGGTTCTGGAAGAAATTTCCAACTGTCAGTGGGTTTGAGCTGATAAACACATTGATCCAGAAGGATAAGGCTGCAGCTGAAGGTTGGCTGTTCGTTATACCCAGTCCCATGATGTTGCCTGCTCATAGCAATGTTATCTTAAGGTTATGTTGATTAGGATTCTGTCCAGTGTGTAAACAGATACTGCTTTTGATTGAACCATTTTAAGATGTCAGCCAGTGGAAGAGGAGATTTCACCTAATGTTAGAGAACTTAATCTGAAACCACATGCCATACAATCAGACTTAGACTACACTCTTCCTAATCTTAACCCACTGTCCATAGGTGCTCAGATAAAAGCACGTCCCCCCCCCAAAAAAAAAGGATCTGGGGTGGTCTGCTTATCTTGGAATTCTGGGGGGAATCTTTGGGATTATTTGGTGGCTATATTAGTGATATTTCACATAGGAAACAGGCATATTATTTTACACCGTGTCATATGCTTATGCCCTACGTGTCCTCCCTGAGTAAGCCTCACGGTTGACTCTGAAGTAGTTAAGATTGAGCAGGTTATACACCAAGGCCAAAGAGTCACTTTATAGAGGATAAGTTGATAGTGGTGGCAGGGTTCAGACCATTGACAGTCAGAGGTGAAGACATAGAACTTAGGTAATTCTGGTGAAGCCATGACACCAAGGAAATGATATGAAAACATTTTTCATCATCTTAATTTCTTTGCTTAAATTTTATTGATTTTGGTAATAACCCTTTATGTTTACTTTGTGTATTGTAAATTTTGTTTTGTACTGTGATCCGCCTAAAAGCTTTTATGACATGCCAAGATAAATAAGTTTTTTTTTCTAAGATTGGGCTTGATATTCTTTGTAAAATGTGTTATTTCAGTGTAATTTGAATAGGGTTTATGGAGATGTAATTATGCCTGAGCCTCTGGGGTTCAGTTTGTACCTGATTTAGAAAGTGATGGGAAGTCTTGGGTTGCTCTCCACATATGGAGCTGATTCATCACACATAGTCTCTGGCATGGTCCTCCTACTTCTGAAAGAGTATGGCAAGAATGGGGCTCAAAGATTACACCCTGCAAAAGAAACTGCAAACAAGGATACATACCAGCTAATCCCGCAACTGAGCTGTAAACCTGTGCTCCTCCGCAGTTTCAGGTGTGATATGGGCGGGGGAGAAAATTTGGAGACGCTTTTCCTTATTATTTCCATTGATTAATATTTGGAAGAATATTCAAAGTATTCTGTTGAATAAATTTCAAGTATAAATATGTGAACATTATAATCGCTCATTATAATTGCTATTAACTGAATGGTCTCACAAAATGAAATTTCTTGTTTTTGCTTCAGTGACTGTCACTGTACATATATCAGTTAGAATAGACTGAAAAAATTATTACATTCATAGAAATCTGTACCATATTTTCATTTTCAAACCTAATTTTGTAATTTTTGACAATGTAGATCTGTAAAGTCATGAGAAGAGACTTAATATATCATTCAATATAATCTAGGACAAACTACAACAGGTAGCTGGAGATGCTATGCTGTTGTTGAAATTTTACTTTTTCAGGTTTTTGCTTATTCGTTGGGTAGAAGTTTTCTATACAGGTTACTAAAACATCTCATGATCCATCATCAGGAAATGTACTAAGGTCTTTGGGGTTTTATTCCAGTTCAAGTCCATTTTCTATTCTAATCTTGCATAGATCCTGTGTAAACTCTCCCAGTATTGGTTCCTTTCTACTTTTTCAACACATGATGCCATTTATTATCTTAATTTTGAAACATTTCATTTTCTTTCTTACTGACACCACTTATTGAATTAAGATGATTATTTATATTTTATAATACAGACTATATATTCTCCAGGAGTTCACAATCACAACAGACAGTATCAACTATTGGAAACATATTTTTGCTATCATCTGTTTACTGTTGGTTAATCATTTAAATACTTATTATGGTAGAATGAAATGTGTTAGAAATTTTCAAATAATCTATTCATCCTGTCCAGAAGTGTTCTGTCTCTACAATTTTGCTCAAAGATTGGGTATTTCTTGTCATTAGTGATCAAATCTTTGTTAAGGAATGGTAGTTGCCAAATGGGTTCACATTAGTGGCATTTATTATATCATCAATGAGAAAATTTATTAATTTATAATTTTTCATTGTAAATAGACTTTGAGATGTGTAAATATCTGAGTGATTTGAAGGCATTGGGAAACATGCTTACATGAAAAAGAAATAGTTGATTCTCAGTTAGTTACCCCAGAGTTATAACAGATAGCTTATAAGCAGCTGATATCTGAAATGAATAAGTAGAAAGTAAAAGCTGTTAGAAAAATATATCTGGTCTTTAAATAATGGCAAAACAGAAAAAAATAATTTACTTTTTGAAGTAACTAGACCTTTGTTCAAGTGTATCACAGCAGGTGAAAAAACAAAAATGCCTGTTGTTTGGCTGAAGAATCCCTTCGGGGAATTAATTAATTAATTAATTGGTTGCCTGAAAGGAAGGATGGGCAGATAAGAGACTCTGAAAGGGAACTGGTGGTTTCACTGGAGTGCATTGCTTTTCTGATGGTTAATTGTCTGATATAGGATATAAGAAAAGGAAGGCTTGACCCTAAGCCTTCCTTCTGTTACTTCTGACTGTGTGTGTAAATTGTATCTATCACTTTGGGTACATATCCTAGTCAGAAGGACGAAGCTATTATGTGTATCCTAAGAAGCACAGAGACTGTTTCAAGAAGGCATGTGGCATATCTACATTTGTGGTGTAGAAATTCTGTAGAGATTTAGGCTAAGTACGGTGTAAATGCAGTCAGTAAGTCAACATACCTGCCATGTATACTTAATGTAGTTATGTGACAGACCATAGAGTCAGGGAGATTGCAAGTTTATTTGGGGGCTAAACCAATGGAACACACAAAATGGGACCATAAGAAATGACTGATGTTTTGTTTAGAAAGGAAGAACTATCAGAGATAGTTGCTGGTGTGGTTAGAGGAAACAGAAGGGTGTTGTCACATCATGGGTTGCACCTTGAAAATATGTGTCATGATATAAGTAAAGAGTGAGGGAAGAGTACTGCTCTGTGAATTCTAGCTGAAGGGAACGCGGCACAGAAAGAAAAGTAAACCTGAAGTGGGTGTGTGACAACTCTCAAATGATTTCCTCCAAGTTTATCTCAATTAGGAAGAGGTATCTGTTCTCTAAAGCAATGCCGTCATGCTCCAAAACTCTGAGCATAATCTGTGAGATAAATTATATTGTATCATAGTCTGAAAATTACTTAGATTCCTTATGTCTACCAGGATTCAGAGATGGTATATGTACAAGCAGCTGAGCTGTTTTTTCTTCACACGGTAGGAGAGTTGTCTCAGTTCCGGGGGATTCTGAACCCTCCCCAAATTTTAACACGTTTGTGAAGCCTACATCCAATCCCTTTTGGAGTTAGAGTAAAAACCACTTTCCAAAGGCTCTGTAAAATGTTGATGAGAAGTGCTATTCAAAGGCAGCAGAGCATGGGCCAGGAAAGATCTAGAACATCATGTTCTTTTCACATAGAGCCACTGGGTTGAATGCATTGGTGAGGAGAAATGTGCTTCCACTGTGGTTTATCATTCCTATGCAGAGTAGTGTGCAACCATGGGAAACCATCAGGCAATAGGGCTTTTCTGTTCACTTTACTGTGTCATCTCTGTTTTCATGGGAAACTCAAGAGTGGGAGACAGTGTGGAGAGGACAGGTAATAACAGCCAAGGACTTGAGTTGTGGGTGCATTTTATTATTCAGAGGAAAAAAAGGAGCAAATGTGGAGTTTCTGTCCTATGAAATCTACCTGCCAGGTCATTGGCAGTTAAACCACATCTGCCAAGTGGTTTTTAGGAAAGACTAAGGGATCAGAAGCAACAAAGACCAAAAAACAGTTGATTTTTTTTTTCCTGAAAAGAAAAAAATTAATGTATCAGTTTATCTAACTATGTCTAAAATTTTTTTTATGGTTATAGGTAAATATTTTCTTACATCAACATACATGTGTTGAAATATGAGCACAAATCGTGTTTTTGTATCAAAGAATAGGAATATTTTTATCTTTTATTCTGAGAGTAATTGAAAAGCTACAGTATAAACATGATAAACTTGAATGAGAAGAATTTTATGGATAGGATATAAAATATTCATAATTCTTAATTTAAAGATTAAAAAAAGTAATGAGAGGAAATAGTTACAGGAAATACCACAGATTTACTGAGGACATCTGATTTTGATTTAAATATCACCAATGTTGCTTTTTCCCTAGATGTTCACCCGGTTTCTAATAAAAGTCTATAAACTATATTTAATTCAAATATTAATATATTATCTTTCTTTAAGACATTATAACAGGCATATATATCTAGAAAGTTCCTTTATTCATCATGCATTTAAATAAACATCCATATATATATTATATGGATGTAACAACAAATAATGATAAAGGAGACCATGAATTTGAAAGAGAGGAGAGATGGGTATATAGGAGGTTTTTGAGGAAATAAAGGGAAGAAGAAATGATGTGATTATATTACAATCTCAAAAAAGAAAAAAAATAAATTTATCTTTTGTAAATACTTGGTTTCTGGGGTTTTTATGCAGATGAAGAAATATTCACTTTTAGACCTCTTACTTATATTCATAAAATTAATGAGACACATTAATCTCTTGATTTATGATTCGCAAACCTCAGACTACTCATATGAATACTAGAATACACCAAATTTTTTCAGTACGATTTTACTTAGGGCTTGCTGCCAACACACAACAATATCATGACTTGTGAGAAATGTCTTCATTGTATGAAATGAACAGTGTTGAGTTTTCAGTAGGAATTGAACACATCTGTACAGTAAGACTAAGACATAAAGAGACACAACTGACAGGTAGTTTTTGAGTTCATTGTCCATCATGCTATTGTTATCTAGAGTATTATCAAGAAGCATTGTGGCTAGTATTTTTATGTTGTTTTGTGTTTGTGTCTTTCTGCTCATGCTTACTTAGATTTACTTATAATTTTCCTTTATCCTTTGAGCCTTCCATTTTTATTTTAAAAAAATTATTTATTTATTTGTTTGTTTGTTTGTTTATTGTATGTATATGTATATAAGCCACAGGTGGAGGTCTGAGGACAGCTTGCAAAAGTCACTTCTCACCTTCCACTATGTGGGATCCAGTGGTCAAACTCAAGTTATTAGACTTGGTGTCAAGGACGCTCTCCCACTCAGTTACTGTGCTCCCATTTTCAATTGGTTCATGTTTCATCTTGATCTAGTCTACCTGTGCCTTTCTTTCTGACAGAAATGATACATCCATTTTTAAAATTTTTCTACTCTGTTTTAGCTCCTGGTCAATTAGGCCTCAATCTTCAGTAAATATCATTTTTTTCTCTGTGTACAGTCACTTCAATACACATGTCCAAATAGCGTGGAGTGGTGGGAGTACCACCATCCTCCACTAGGACCATTCTACGCTGCGTTGTCAAGTGGATGGTGGCATGATGGCAGTGAAGACGGGTGTTTAGAAACTGCGGCATCTCTTCCTGACACAAGAACTGTTCACACTGGACACCGGCCTGAGCCAATTCATCCTGTTACTCATGCTGTGTATTCTCTGATGGTTTCCTGCCTCAGTATCACATCTGTCTAGCCACCACAGCTGGCATCCAAAGACCCTTTCTCCCTGTTCACTGTGATGTGCTCTTGAACTCCATTATCATTCCATTATTTTGGATAATGTTTCAAAGCACATTTTTCCACCATCATTGAACCTCACTTGCCAGTGCCTTAATGCTCTGAGATTACTTATTGGAAAAAAAAATGCTTTGAAACCCTAATGTTTAACCTTTCCATGTTCAGAGAACTAAAGAAGTTATACACAAACATGTATGTATGTACACTACAAAATTATTTCGGTATTTTATGTAGCTTGTATGATTGCTTTCTAAAATAGATTCACAAACATAATTCATAAAATCCAGTGTACATAAGAGAATTCATAGACATTTGCCTTATTCTTTTTTTCTTTGTTTTTAGTTGTCATGGTAGAAATAGTTTTTACTTGCAAAGTACAATGCTTTGACATCTTATTTATCTTCAGAAGTAAATGTGTACTTGAGACCCAGCATCACTTGCATATTGAGAAGACCTCTTTTTTTTTTTTTCTATCATTAGTCAGGGCTTTATCATGATTTTTTTTTTGTCTTTTGTGAGTTTGCAGTTCACCAACCATTTCTGCACACACATACACACACACACACACACACACACACACACGCACACACATCTACAAACTGAACTCTAGCAACTTAAGTTCTTTTCTATCTGTAATTGTAGCTAATTTAATATAGACTATACAGTTCTTTAAAAATAAAGTCATTGATATATAACAAGTGTTGTTACAAGCCACACCCTGAAATAGAAGTTTTATAAATATTACATAGCATACCCTAATTTTTGAATAAAATGTTTTTGAAATCTGAAATGCTAACGTTTTTAGTTACTACTGCATAGCTTCCAGCAACTAAATTTAGAGTGGAATGAATATGACATGCCTATAAAAATAAGTATTTGTATAAACCATATGAATTATAAAAGTTATCCTCAGGGACATGAATGCTTATATTTCTTGTGTTTAAAACATGCAAATCTTAGCTGGGCGGTGGTGGTGCATGCCTTTAATCCCAGCACTCGGGAGGCAGCGCCAGGCGGATCTCTGTGAGTTCGAGGCCAGCCTGGTTTCCAAAGCGAGTTCCAAGAAAGGCACAAAGCTACACAGAGAAACCCTGTCTCGAAAAAAAAAATGCAAATCTTAAATAATATACAAAATATAACTTGAGTGCTAACTTTCAGCTTTAACCAAAGACAGACAGACAGACACACACACACACACAAACACACACACACAGTGCATCAGTACTTCATAGCATAAAATTTTTATTCTTGCAGTTGAAAGATGTGATTCTTTTAAAAAATTGGTACAATTTATTTTTGGACTGATAGGGTAGTTTAAGCCTATTTATAATTAGTAAGTATGTATAGTAACCTATAAAAATGAAGACCTGCCTGTACTATGTATTTTGCAGAAGTAATTTTCCTTCATGTAAAGCAGTAGCATGTGATTATAAAAAACAAAAACAAAAACAAAACTCCCCCTTGTCAGCTGTAAGACTTCATTTTCCTCTGGCCTGATGAACAATCACTGGCCTTGGAAAGACTGATAGTTAAATGTCATCTTTGGCCTGATTTCTGCCTTGGGTTCCCTCTGGATATGGCTGGAGCATTTTTCACACTGAGTTAATTGAGGCGACTATATCAGCGGATTTTTTTTTTTTTTTTAAATCTTGTTGTGCTGAAGAAGAACGTTGATTGCAAGCTCTGCCCTCCCCTTAGCTAAGCGAGTTCCTCAACCCTCAAAGCTTACAAATTAGTGCAGCCTTAGTGATTTGTTGTAGATGTTTAGCTACAGCATTGCTACTATAAATGTCATTTTCCCCTACGCTTTTGAATGCGGTTATTGTGTCGTGCAGTATAGCCCTGCACCATTTTGACTATTGTGTGATTGATACAGAAACGGCTTCCATAGGAAACCATTACGAGTGAGAACAGGAAAGGTATTATGTCCAGCTGTCCTGCCATGCATTTCTAAGCAGCTGATTTTTTCTTTAACTCATAACCACCCGTAAGTTTCAGAGGGCGATTGAGTCACTCAGGATGTTAACTCTTATTTTGGTCTCTCTGCAAGAGAAGTGCCCTGAAATTAACTCTACAGCCAGAGTTGATACTTGAAGATTAGTCTGTTTTCTAGTACAACTAGGTTCGTAGTGTACTTCAAAGTCAGATCTCTTCATTTTAATATGTGGAAAAGTGCTGCCTTTGAGAATGCCTTCTGCAAACAGTGACAGTTTAGCACTTTAGCCAAATGCTTGAAACTAGTGGGATATCATTTTTTTTGCACACTAAACACTGTGATAATATCTAGGGGGTGTGGACAACCCTTGTTTTGTAAACACATACTTCAAATAAATTTGCAAACAGATACTTCAAATGAAAATACAAGTATACGTGAAAGTATAGAGTAAAAATATGAGTCAAATGCATGTTCAGAAGAGTGTGACATATTTTATAGCTTTACTGTTTCCCACATTTGAGAATATTTATATAATAGTACCTATGCTTCTGATGTCATGCTCTCCTTTAAGTTTATGCACTTCACAAAATCTTAGATACATGCTCTATTTTGGTTAAAGTTGAACAATGACTTTATCACTGAGGCAAAAAAAATTGTATATCCAAGAGTCAAGTGTATCTAAGTTATGATTTTTCTTGTATCTGAATATAACATGCTATTAATAATTAACAATAAGTAAATTTAATGTGTATAAAGGCTATAATAGACATTTGTAAGCAAAATCAAAGATAAAGTATCTTATGCATCTGAAAAATGGGATTTTTGTGTTCAAAATCTAAAGCTTGGGTTTTCTTAAAGACTGTTTTTAAATTGATCTAAAAAATACAAAAAAAAAACTTCAGTAGCTTAAATATTGTTCTTCTCACTCACTTTTATTCTGTCATCTTCTCAGCAATTATTATAGCATTATAGAGCTTTTCACAAAGTAGGGCAAGGCAAGGTGCAGTGTTTATATGTTGGAAGTTTGTTTCTTCTAGGGAGTATTTATATACATGTATTTTATCAGGAAATTATCTAGGAAAGAGTATTTAAAGGAAAGAGAACTTGGAATAAGAAAATAAAGGACTGTTGAGAATTAATGACAGAGGTTGGTGATTACAAACATATATATTCAGTTAAAAATACTACATTTGACAACCAATATGAGGATGATGAATACTTCATTGGTTGGACATTAACCTAACTTTTTTAACATTTGTTACATTGGTGTATATTACAGATACATGACTGAACCTAACTTTTAGCACTGAAGTTTCTCAGTGATTGCTGTTATGTTTGTGCTTCATGTCACAAATTCGTGGCCAGTTTTGCCAACTTAGGGTTTACACTGTCCTGGTTGGACTCAGCATCAGCTACAAGAGAGTTTTGTGTGGAGTGGTTAGGATTCTGCATGCCTCTTACCATCAATTGGAAACTGATAGTCGGCATGGAAATGTCAGTGGGATATGGGATAACTCTGAAGGGCATGAGTTCCTGGCTAGCACACCTTTTCTGAGGCCATATCCACAAACAGATTAATTTTTTTTTTTGGTTAGAAGTGAGTAAGGAAGCACAGACAGATAAAAATGTCACCTCATAGCAAGGCCTCCTATAGACCATCAGCTTTCATTAGGCTTGCTTAGAGGCAACTCCTTCCTTTCCCGATTTGTTTGTTATAAGGAGCACAAAGCAAACAGGTGTCAACTCTCAGAGTTTTCAATTCTTACTGTTTCTTCTGGGGAAGATTTTCTCATTCTGGGAAATAAAACTTTTTAGTCCCATAGAGCCTAGAATTTCATAGACAGGAAACACAAACACAAATGTTGCTCACTGGGAACAACCAGGACCATATATGCATCTTAGTTCTTAGACAAGTGTATCTCACTCCACATTCATCCCACATATGGAGCCAATATTTGTGAACTGAGCTGGTGGTTTTACTGAGCTTCCAAGGAAGAAGGAGTATGAGTTGAGGGGAGTTAGTCATTGCATCATGGTAGATATTGATGCCTTGGCCACTTGACATGTAGTTTATGTGAGCAGTCTCTTCTAATTTGTTTTTAGACTCAAATGTACCATTTTCATCTAATATTGACACATTTCTGTAGGACTTGCTTGATCTTGAATTGGCTGACCAAATCTAGCGATAATAACTACTTTTGGCATCATGGTTTCTTAATAGCTTGTTTTCAGGCACTCTGCCTAAACAAAGGCTCTGTTGCACACCATCAATTGCTTTTAAATGATTTGTAGTTCTTGAAAATGCCTGGGGCTTACTTAAAACCATTTGATGTCTTCGGTTTGGGATTTTTTTGTACCAGGGTTGCCATAAACTCTATGAGGTATATTTTCCCACCAAAGATATTTTTATGTCACAGAGTTTGTGGTCATGTGATGAAAGCAGTTGATTTTTTCAGGGAACCCTGCACATTATATAAAGTTTTTGATGGGCATAGCCTCAGTGTTAACCAGCATCCTTCAGCGGTATTCCATAAATGGGATAGTCATTTTATATTTTGAACCCACTTAAACCCGTTGGATATTGTGCTGCTTTCTTAATGATTGGCAGTGTAAGATGTAACAATTAGTATTTTATTTTTTTAAGTTTGCATGCATTTGGTGTGTGGCCTGCATATATGTCTGCATGAGGGTGTTAGATGCCCTGGAATTGGAGTTACAGACAGCTGTGAGCTGCCATGTCGGTGCTGGGAATTGAACTGGGGTCCTATGGGCTCCTAAAACTTCCATTGATGTTTTGTTTGACTTACCATGGCTTCCCAAATTCTTGACCACATTGTGCTTATCTAATGCACATTATAAATTCTCTAGATATATTATAGTGAAATATTCTTCCTAGTATCTAGTGAGTATAGTACATATGCTCTCATACTACATTATTATAGGAGACAAAATAATTTATTAAAATCTTGGGTCTGGATAGGAGATGTGTGCTGTTGTTTCTACCATGGAAATGAGTGATTCCGATTTTTCTCTATAGGTGTGTGGACATAAATGATTTGTTAGATAGATTTCCGTGTATCATGAATTAAATTTGGATTAGCCTGTCATTGCGAAGATAACAAAGCCACCTAGATACCTATGATTGGAACTCCTTACTTGTCTGACATTTTTTCAGCATCCATCTGGTTGTTCTATTAATGAAATGAGCAAAAAAGTGGAAGTCATATGGACACTAAAACATCTGGTTCTTCAGGCCATTAAAGGTGGGGCTAATGGCTTCTCGTATCCTTGAATGAAATACTGGCTTTGATTTGCTGTCTCTTTAAAGATGCAAAAATAGGCAATTAAGAGAAGTGCCTCCACTGGGCTATGTACCAATTTTATTATGTAGCTTCCTAGAGTAACTCTTCGGCATTGTTGTTGATAGCTCAGCACCTCAGAGTGGTCTCCGTTGTTTAGGAAATCTGGTTTCCCCACTGCTGTCACTGACTCCACATCTGTATATATAGCTCTTGCCCTAATACCCTTAGCAATGTAAAGTCACTCATCACTAATGCAGACATGGTCAGTTGTCAAAAAGGAAATGCCATGGGAAGACAAACAAGATGACAGCTGATTGAAACCAAAGAGGGTGACTTTTGAAGAAAGCAGTCCAGCTGGTACATTGATCGTAGACTTTTCAATCTCTAGAGTGGTGAGAAAATATTTTTTAAAAAACTTTAACTCCTGCAGTATTTTGTTCTGGCAACTTTGTCAGAGTAACACGGGAGTCAATAATAGAAATTGACTGATATAGCACACAAACCTACCCCCCACATCTACTGTATGTCCATGCATCTACATCTCCCCAGTTGAGCCCTTTCTGTGATGCAGAATACTTTCAGTTGAATCAAAGTTCACCCAAAGTTCTTGTTTGTATAATTATGCTCTGCATCTGATCCCCAGGAACCTTCCCTAGTCTTTGTAGAGTTGAGATTCTTTCAATTATACTGATGAGGATACT
Organism: Peromyscus leucopus; assembly: GCF_004664715.2. NCBI lineage: Eukaryota > Metazoa > Chordata > Mammalia > Rodentia > Cricetidae > Peromyscus > Peromyscus leucopus. The sequence goes on along the minus strand of NC_051075.1, from coordinate 34,836,583 downwards.
GTGAATGATGTATTCATCTTAAACTCATATCTGTATTATTGTTATATTGCTATTGTACCTGACTGCCACAAACTTAGTCATTTTAAAGACACAGATATATCATGGGGCTCCATGATAGCACTCGTACACCTGGAGCTCCAGAGTAGTTCTCATATCCATGTAGCCCCATGATAGTATCCATACACATGGGGCTCATGATAGTACTCATGCACATAGAGCTCCAGGATATCACTCATAACCATTTGCCTCCAGGAGAGCACTCATATGCACATAGCTCCAGGATAGAATTCATATCCACACAGCTCCATCAGTTGTCAGAAAAATAGAGAGAAGATAGACAATCATAGACTATTTCCTCTTTAGGTTAAACCTAGAATCTGGCTCAGAATTCTTGCTACTTCTTTGCAGTATGTGTTAATAATCATGTCTATACATGACAACTGTATTATATGTTCAAGTTCTTACTTCTGAGTCTGAATTATACACCATATTAATTTTTAATTGTATTTCTTTTATTTATTTTTATTAAGAATTTTAAAATTCATTTTACATACCAACCATAGATCCCCCTCTTATCCCTCCTCCCTCTCTTTAACTGGACCTCTGGAGCTTGGCCTGGTGCTTGGCTGTGAATCTCTGCATCTGCTTCCATCAGTTACTGGATGAAGGCTCTATGATGACAGGGAATTCACCAATCTGATTACCGGGGTAGGCCAGCTCAGGTACCCTCTCCACTACTGCTAGTAGTCTAAGCTGGGGTCATCCTTGTGGATTCCTGGGAACTTCCCAGGTTTCTTCCTATCCCCATGATGTCTCCTTCTATCAAGATATCTCTTTCATTGCTCTCCAACTCCATCCCTGTTACATTTCGACCATCCAGTATCCCTTATGTTCTCATCCCCTATTCCCTACACTCTACTGCCCACCCTCAACCCCATCTTACTCAGGAGATCTCATCACCTCCCGGGGTGATCCATGTGACCTTCTTAGGGTCCTCCTTGTTAACTAGCTACTCTGGAGCTGTGGGTTGTAGTCTATCTTTGCTTTATATCTAGTATCCACTTATGAGTGAGAACATACCATGTTTGTCTTTCTGAGTTTCCTCACTCAGGATGATATTTTCTAGTTTTATCCATTTGTCTGCAAATTTCTTCATGTCATTGTTTTTTACTGTTGAGTAGTAATCCATTGTGTATATGTACCACATTTTCTTTATCCATCTAGGAGCATCTAGGTTATTTCCAGGTTCTGGCTATTGCGGATAATGTTGCTATGAACATAGTTGAGCAAGTGTCCTTGTGGTATGATTAATCATTTCTTGGGTATATGGCCAAGAGTAGTATTATTGGGTCTTGAGGTAGATTGATTACCAGTTTTCTGAGAAACTGCCATACTGATTTCCAAAGTGGCTGTACAAGTTTGCATTCCCACCATCAGTGGAGGAGTATTCCCCTTGCTCCACATCCTCTCCAACATAAGCTGTTATCAGTGTTTTTGATCTTAGCCATTCTGACAGGTATAAGATGGTATCTCAGAGTCATTCTAATTTGTATTTATTTCCCTAATGACTAAGGATGTTGAGCAATTCTAAATCTTAAGAAAAACAAAGTCACATGTTATCTTCAGTTATCAATTCCTAGAAAAGATATATGCATGCGTGTGAGGGAGCAAGAGAGACATAGAGACAGAGACACAGAACACAGACACAGACACAGACATAGACACAGAGAGAGACAGAGGCAGAGAGAGACAAAGACACTGGAAAAATCCTGCCAATTTAGAATGCGAAGGAATTAGCTGGTTCTATTTTCTCATCCAACATCTATTCACCTAATTTACTGATGTTTTCCAGTTTTCATTTTACCTCAGGAAATATTTCTATAGTTCTGAATTACTTTTAATGTTAATATTTTGGGCTTGTTGAATGTGAATAAAAGTTTAATTTTATTCATCAACATATAAATAGTAACAATGTTGAATATCTTAAGTTTTGTAGAGAAAAGGAGACTTATACTCTGTGGTTTTCTTCCACATTGATGTTAGTCTCATTAATAGAAAACTTAAGAACATTCTTGTGTTATCTGATACTTTTATTGCTTGTCGTGTTTGTATCCCAAAAGTTCAGGTTTCTTTGTGAATAATTTATAAGAGCTATATAAAATTTTGTTCTCAGAAATAATAGATGAGAAGGATATTGGACACATTCAACTATTCTGTAAATAAGCTTCCTTATCCAATAACATTTGAGATGTTCTCATAGTAAGTGAAAATTATAACATCTTCTAACAAAGAAAACTATTTATTAGATGTTTCTTTATGACCTTTGTTTTTCTCCTTAATAACCAGAAAATAAAGATCCCTAGAGTTCTATCTTTGCCCTTCTTTTTCTGTTAGATCAGTGTTTCTTAACCTCCTCATGCTGCAAAATTTAAATACAGTTCCTGATGTTGTGATGACTTCCAACCATAAATTTTTTTTGTTGTTGTTGTTTTTCAAGACAGGGTTTCTCTGTGTAGCTTTGCGCCTTTTCCTGGAACTCACTTGGTAGCCCAGGCTGGCCTCGAACTCACAGAGATCCGCCTGCCTCTGCCTCCCGAGTGCTGGGATTAAAGGCGTGCGCCACCATCGCCCGGCTCATAAAATTATTTTTGTTGTTACTTCATGACTATATTTTTGCTACTGTTATGAATCGTAATGTAAGTATATTTTGGAGATAGAGATTTTTCCAAAGGGGTCTTGACCCCCAGGTTGAGAATAAGTGCCTTACATCCTCTAAATGCCATATCTGTCAGATGCTTTCAATTTTATATACTATTTTAAGGGTTTTTTTCTGCTCGATCTTCCAACCTTTCTTTTCTACCCCTACCCTCTCATTAATCCCTCTTCTTCTAAGACTGGTTTAAATATTTAATATTCTCTAGTTTCATCAATGTTCTTCTAAAGGGCATAACTTCATTCTCTTTTATGCCTGAAAAATTCTCACCTTGTATGCATACCACATTTTTCTTATCCATTCATCTGTTGTAAGGCATTTAAGTGTTTCCCATAACTTGGCTGTCATGAATGATGCTATAATAAATATTGATGTGCAAGCATCTCTGCATCTCTCTCTTTAACATTTCTAACTAGTGTATTCAAAAGAGTCAAAATTTATATTTCAGAAACCCATCTTGATTTTTGCCTAATACTTTCTCTTCATTGAAAACCCTCCATCTTACATAGTTACCCACTTAGAAGACTTGTTTGATTGACATTACACTTTCTTTTTTTTATTACTGTAAAACCAGTCCATAATTTTTATTATAGATTAGGTTTGGAAAATGGTCCTCAAATGTACCACTGTCACCACTGTGATTAATTCCATATTTATCTTTTTGGCTATAGTAATCCCTAATAAATCTCCCTACCTCCTGTTTGATGACTCTCCAACTACTCCATATGTCAAGCCAAATCACCACAAAATAAATTCTGTCCTTTCTCTGTTACTTGTAAAAACCAAACCAAACCAAAAACTATTCAGTGGTTCCCATTGCCATGAAGATAAAGCAAAATGTTACTATTATATTTGTGTTATCAAGATAGGGCTTCTTTTTACTGCTACTTAATATAGGATTGCATTCCTCATATTTAAGCATTAGTAAAGGAGATGCAAAACCTTTTGTTCTATTCCATAAAAGTTTTAGGCTCTTTCCTGTGTCAGTTCTCTCCATGCCTATTCATGGTTCTGAACAAGTCTGCCCCAGGATTTTCTAGGTCCTCCAAAGGAAAGGAACAAATGAAAAAAAGTGTGCTAGTGTGTGGGTACTCATATGAGTATGTGTGCTTAAATAATGAATTGTTTCATGTGATTATGGGAGATGGTTAGTTCCAAGATCTTCAGTTGCAGATGGGAGGATTACCCATGGTTTATGGTAGCCAGAATCCTGGTTTGGGATACCCAGAGAGATAGTATGCTTAAATTAGACTTTATATGTGAGAATAACAGCGAAATTGTACCCCACAGACATACAGGCAAAAGATATTCTGTCATATTTTGGGGAAAATCAGTCTCTTGTTCTGCTCAGCTGATTGGATAAGGCTTGTCCATATTGGAGAATCTGTGGGCAAAATTTGCTTAACTTTTAAAAATGTAATTGTAACTCAAATACAAGCTCAAAACTCTCTTAAAATGAAGTTTAAACAAACATCTGGACATTCTGTTACTCAGGTCAATTTACACATGATAATTAAATATCCTTTTCTTTTTCTAGAACTTTCAGCTTAATTCATATTAATTTTTTATTATCTGATTAAAGATAAAACATCATTCTGTGGTTACCAGATTTGACTTTAAATACACTATGAAGTCTCTCATATTATCATGTATCTCATCCCTGAGTGTTCTTCATTTATTTGAGTGTGTGTGTGTGTGTGTGTGTGTGTGTGTGTGTGTGTGTGTGTATGTATCTGTGAAGTTGTTTGTTGTGTCTCTTTTCTGCTAAACTGGATGCCAAACCCTCTCTTCCTTTCCTTATTCATCCTGGGTGTTTACAGCACATAGAACCCAGCGCAGGACAACACATTTATTTTACATTTACTGGAACTGTAGAATGATTGGGTAGATACACAAGTATATTTTTTTTAAGTTTGCCTGTCAATAACATATTTTATTATATTTGTTCTAGGGATTAAATCTAAGACTATGAAGGCTAATTACAACAATGAAATGTATTTCCTGACCTTTAATTTGTAGATAGAGTCACACTACTACGTTGGCCCTATTAGCCTCCAATTGTGATCGATATTTCTGCCTCAGTCTTCCAAGTAGCTAGGAGTACTGGCTCCTTTCACCATTCCTGAATCTTTAGCGGTATTTGAAGTGGTTATTAATGCCTCACAACAGCATGGGAATAGAAGTTTTAACTTAAAATTTCTTTCTTTATCCATTTAGAAAAGCAAATTACATAGTTCACTTTTTAACAAATGTTCAGTTAGACTCTTAATTTTGGAGGTAATCATTGAATATTCAATATGCACAAACATTTTATATGACTAATTTTAAGCATTTCTAATATGTTGATATTGTTAAATAAGCAAATGTTCCAGCTATACATAAAATCAGACAACATAAACTGTCATTTACAGTATTAAAACAACATGCTATTAATATACTTTGAGGTAAAATGATATTAGCTTTTTACCATTTTATCTGATTTCTTAAGAGAATATGCATTTAGAATGTAGTTCGATAAAGAAGTGTTGAATATATAATAAATCATAAAATTAAGTGATCTTTTGAACTATTTTACTTTACATCTCATTTCCTTGAGTTCAAAATAAAGTTATGAAACTTCTGCTAAGTATAGTATCATTTCATTTTTCTCATCTTGAAAACACATCTATCTACCTTCTAGATCTTGGTTGCCATTGTTCTTTTCCTGACTCTCCAGGACACTCACATGTCAGTCTTTGAAGCCAAGCTTTTATTTCAGTGCTTCATGGTTTAGCAACTAATTGCTTTCTATTCATTTTTGGTTACAATTGTTCATTGAGAACATTATTGTGACACATTATGTACATAGCAAATTACTCTCTAGACATTTAGGAAAACATTTGAAGAATTATAAGAATGGTCTTTGTCTTCATATAATATATACTGTCTCTGACAAGACAGGGGAATTTATCACCATGCCCATAATACTATTTAGTGTGAATGTTCTTCTGTGTATTAGGTAATTTTTTTAATAAATTCTCAAAATATTACCTAAATAGTATCCAAAATTCACAGAGAAAAGGCTGGGTCTGAGCCAGATTGCATAATTTGTAAAAAGACAAAATTACGAAGCTAGTAAGACCCAGATTAGACTCCAGCAGTATCCTGTCTCTACAGTGTGTCTTCAAGACTATATAGCAGTGAAACGCAACACATCTTGGAGGGATACACACACACACACACACACACACACACACACACACACACACACACACAATACAGAAGTGGATATTTGAAAATGAATATAATTTAAGTGATTAGTCAGAGTTCACTGTTTTTATTGTTTTGTATTTTATAGGAATATTTATCTATTATAGGACCAAAGAGCACATGGGATGAAGACAGTGATGCCATGATATTTGTAGCTGAGTATGTGTTCCATAACATCTCACATTTAGCATTCCAAGGTATCCAAACACCTTGTTTGGGACAGTTAAGGAGCACACCCTTTACCCTAAGGTTATTCTACTGTTTGTAACTGAGTGTGTGTTCCATAACATCTCACTCTTAGCATTCCAAGGTATCCAAACACCTTGGTTGGGACAGTTAAGGAGCACACCCTTTACCCTAAGGTTATTCTACTGTTTGTAACTGAGTGTGTGTTCCATAACATCTCACTCTTAGCATTCAAAGGTATCCAAACACCTTGGTTGGGACAGTTAAGGAACACACTCTCTACCCTAATGTTATTCTACTGCCTGCAGCAGGTAAATTAAATGAAAAACCAGGTGGAGTGATTGCTTTGTCCACCAGAGAGTACTAGCAATCCTTGTAGCTTTTGAAAATTTAGTTTGCTTCTCCATTTAGTTTTTAATCATTTAAAATAAAAAAATTTTATGATCTCCACTCTCTGAGCCAAGGGTAAAGTAGAGTTACATTTTACATGCTTTACAATTTTTTTTACATTATTAACTTGTATTTCATGTTAATATGCATTATTATGGAGAAAGTCATCCCCAAAATGGTATTACAAGGATGCATGCTGTGGTAAAAAATGGAATAATTCTTTTGAAATAGGCAATATATGTAACTCCTGATATATAATGCAGTTAATAGAAGGCCTTTGAGGAAAAATTTATAAGATGGGGCTTCAAAATGTATGCAACACACTTGGAATGTCTTGAGTAATTAAAAGTTTGGAGTAAAAAATATCTTTAATATGTGAGGCTCTCATTTCATAGCCAATCACAAAGCAAACAAACTAGCAAACAAAAATAATAGAAAGGACAGAAAATAAAAGAAAGAAAAAGCAAAGAGAAGAAAAATTTTGACTTATGGTTCATATATAGTTTGGCAGTGAATAAAATCTGTATGTTCATTAGAGACGTTATAGCACTAGAGCTGGCAATTAGTATGAATGGTATTTTCCATAGTCAATCCTCCTCTGAGAGGATGAAGTACTTGGTAAGTCAAGTAGAGCTTCAATACTCCTTTACATCACAGTGTAGTAGAATGTTCTAAGGAGTTGGCCCAAAGAGTACAGAAAAATTAAATGTTATGCTTAGCTCAGTGGACATACACTAACAATGTGGAATTAGAGTCCATGTTAAATTGTTTTACATAAGATTTTCTATGATCAGATTTCATCCCTACATTTTTCTTTTCTTTTCTTTTTTTTTTTTGGTTTTTCGAGACAGAGTTTCTCTGTGTAGCTTTGCACCTTTCCTGGAACCTGCTCTGTAGACCAGGCTGGTTCTGCCTCCCCAGTGCTGGGATTAAAGGCTTGTGCCACTACCACCCAGCTTAAATAAGGTGTTTAACAATAAGAATCACACTTGTGATTGTCCAAGCCCTTTATATGCATTTTCATGTACACTCCACCAAGAAGAATATACTAATTCTGATCCTCCTTGATTGACTAAGACACTCAAAAAAATAACAAGTCCAAGTACACCCACATAGTTAGGTATAAGACCAAAGATTCAGATCCCTGATCAAACTTGCTTCATCAGTCATGCTGTTTCTAGTCTCAGAGTCACAATCTTTGAAGAAGTATATAGATAGATGGATATATAGACATTAGAGAAATAATGTTTAGAAACTCCCCAGGTACATGTGCAAAATACAATTTGATATTTAGACATGTATTGGGCAATTGAAACAAATGTATTGATGCATTTAATCAAGTCTTGCTATTTGACATAAAGCACACTGTTCAATGTGATAAGATTGAGAAACATTTGACATTTAGGTGTAATGGCATGGTTGTTGTTTGGTAAAACCTTGTTTCATCACTTAAAATTTTAAATTAGAGCTTCGGTGTTGGGTTTCTGAAAACAGAAATTGTGAGAAAATGAAGGCAGGCATGTGTACCTTGAATTATAGGTTTGTATGAACATGGGCCACACCTCTGCTGTAAACATGGTGCCTCCACAACAGGTCATAGCAAGTAACTTAAAACAACCAGGTATAATATCATGTGTTTTTTTGGTTGTGAATCTTAATGTCAGTTTACATGTGAGGCTCTCTTCTTTCTTGAAGCTCTAGGGAGAAGCTGATTTATTTATTTTGCCACTCTGAGAGGTTGCTTGTATGTTTTTGATTTAGGGTCTCCTCTTTTCTTTCCAAATCCAGCCACAGAGGTGTATTTTCAAATCTATTGTGCTAGTCTGAAACTCCTCCACAATTTATATAAGCACTATAATTACATTTAGGCTCTCCTCAAATCCAAGAGAATCTTCACATATTAAAATCTTTACTTACAAGGGACAAGTCTTTTTTTTTTTTTTTTCCTATAGACGGTACATATTTAAAGGCTTCTGGAATTAGGTGTGGAAATCTTCAAGGGGCCTAGATGCTGCCTGTCACAGCCAGATCCTGGCATTTAGAGGGACCATTTTCCTATGTAGTATACACCTTTATTTATCTTACTATGTCTGTGCAAATGCTTTGGCAAAGTGGTTTAAGATTAACTGTGAGAAAACTCACCTGCTACACACTCCGATCCATCGAATGACCTTTTAATAGCTCATTTCCTTCTTTCCACTATGCAAATTATACCCACCAAGCAGAGCCCTTCCTAATGAGCTTTTAGCTATTACTGTATTCTTAAAACTGACTTAATCAGTTCCCTTCTTGATTTTTATTTTTTTAACATTTAAATAAAAGTGAGTGAGAGGATCTAAACTGCTGTGTTTTTATTTCAGCACTGGTTGCACCAAATTTATCTCTGTGAATAAAATAAAAAGTAAGACATTTTTATTATTCAGTCAAAAGAAGATTACACTTGTATAAAGAAAGCACCAAATTTTGAATTCTTGTTATTTTATGTACACAGTAGAACTCTCAAGGAAGGATTAACTGCTCCTGTCAGATAGGTTAACAGTTGGTGCCTGCTCGCTTTCTTACAATTGAATGGGTGGTCATAAAATGATGGAAGGTTTCATTTCAGGAACTAGGAAGCTGTCCCCTTGCACTTAAACTATTTCTAAGAGATTGTAAAGCTACTGAGAATCCATTGCTATCTTGTGTTTACTTCAGTCATCTCCCTGCAGTAAATCTGATGGGCTTGGATAAACCATTGATTTACATGTTAAAAATGGGAAATTAATGATTTCTGCATAATTTTAAAATATGACTGACAGGAAGCACCATGCATGCTAAAACATTCTGCTCATTAAGTATCTTTAGTACTTTTGGCAGACATTTTCCTGATTTTTAAATTTATATTTTATAGAGAAGTTTGCAATAGTATCTCACAGGCTCTATATTTGGCTACTTGTTTAAGAGTGGAATATAATTTCTCAACATACTTCCCAAAATAGTGCCACCAGGCAAGGATCACATGTTCACACACATACATAAGACTGAAGCTAGAGATGTGTTTAATGTTCTTGTATTTATGAAGCTAGGGGTTTGATCCTTGGCATAGCATAAGCTGGGTATGGTAGTATATTCCCAGAGTACTAGATCCGGGCAGGTAAATACAAGAGGATCAAAAATTCAAGGTCAACCTTGGCTCTACAATGAGTTTGAGACGAGTCTAAGGTATACAAGTTTCTGTCTCAAAAAAATATTAAATGAAAACCAAACAAATTCACATGAGTTATGGGAACATTTCACAGTCAGACCTTGACAAACCCATTGTGGGATGTTCTGTCTGCTGTGAATGTGTTGCTCTGATTGGTTAATAAATAAAATGCTGATCAGCCAGTAGCCAGGCAGGAAGTATAGGCAGGACAAGCACAGAGGAGTATTCTGGGAAGAGTCAGGAGTCACCAGCCAGACACAGAGGAAGCAAGATGTGAAGGCAGAACTGAGAAAAGGTACCAAGCCACGTGGCTAAACATAAATAAGAATCATGGGTTAATTTAAGTGTAAGAGCTAGTCAATACTTAGCCTGAGCTAATGGCCGAGCAGTTTTAATTAAAAAAAAAAAAAAAAAAAAAAAAAAAAAAAAAAAGAAAGAAAAAGAAAAATTTTGGTTGTGGGCCTAGCCTTTAATGGCTGAACCATCTCTCCAACACCCTAATTGTCGTGCTAGAAACCTCATCCAATGACTGAGGGAACTGGATGCAGAGATCCATGGCCAGGCCCCAGGTGGAGCTCCAGGAGTCCAATTGGGGAGAAAGAGGAGGATTTATATGAGTGAGAATTGTTGAGACCAAGGTTGGAAAAAGCACAGGGACAAACAGCCAAATGAATGGAAACACGTGAACTATGAACCAATGGCTGAGGGGCCCCCAAGTGGATCAAGACCTCTGGATAAGTGAGACAGTTGATTAGCTTGATCTGTTTGGGAGGCATCCAGGCACTGGGACTGGGACCTGTCCTCAGTGCATGTGCTGGCTGTTTGGAACCTGGGTCTTATACAGGGACACTTGGCTCAGCCTGGGAGGAAGGGACTGGGCCTGCCTGGACTGAGTCTACCAAGTTGAACTCAGTCCTCAGGCGAGTCTTTGCCATGGAGGAGATGGGAATGGGGGGGGGCTGTGGGGAATGCAGGGGGGGCAAGAAGGGGAGAACAAGGGAATCCGTGGCTGATATGTAAAATTAAATTTAATTATAAAATAAAATAAAAAAACAAAAAAAATTTTCTCAACATACTTACTAGGATTCAACCAATGACACAATACTAGTAATAGTGAGTGCTTGAAAACATTAGTAATAGTGAGTGCTTTAAAATCCTGACATTTTAAAAGAATAAAAATTTTAATAGCATGCAAAAATAACTTTTTGTTTATTTTACATAGATGGAGTGTTCTATCTGTATGTAAGCACCCACTGTGGTTGGTATGTAAAATAAATGAAAAAAAATAAATAACCTTATCACCACAAAAATAATTTTCCTAATAAAATTATTTGTTGATTAATAACATAATATATGCTTATATGTGTACACACATATATACAAACATAGATATACCTACACACACACACACACACACACACACACACACACACACACTTCTGCTCTGTTCATTTGACAAATGAAGAGAATAAGGCAAAGAAATATCAAATCTATGTTCTAAAACTAGTATATAACATTTGGGTCAAAATCTAATATATCTCCAGAATCAGAGCTCCCAACAGAAATTGAATTGGATCGTTTACAGTATTATTAAAGAACAATCCTAATGAATTTATGAACTGCTAATCTCACTTGAAATTTTCCTTAGGTTAAACTCACAAAATGATCTGTGTTCAGTTGGCTGCAGTTGGGATGTAGAACTTTGGAGTGTTTATGACTTCAGATAGCTATTCATGGGTGGTAGAAAAGAAGATTTCAGAATGTCTATGCAAATGATATGAAGCTGTTATGCTTAGCAGTATGTGTGTGGTTGAGTAAAATGTCAGGTTTTTGTTTTTTGTTTTGTTTTGTTTGATTCTGGTGTATCTGCAGCATAGTCTGTGGAAACTAAGGCTCTCTCCAAACCCTCCCTTATAGTGGTCACTGGGCAAGTATTGAGCTTTTATCCTTTGAGCATGTTTGTTAGCTTCATAGGCATCTATGCTTAATTAACCCATACAGTTTTGCAGTGTTTACTGTCTATGAGGCTCTGTTCTATGTGTTTGGAAAAATTAAATTGAAATAGCCTGTTAAGATAAGTAACAAAATCATCTACATTTTAGTGTTGAGAGAGCTGAGTAATAAGAAATGAGCAAACTGCCCAAGGCCACCATGATAATATGTTGTAGGCTTAGGATTCAAATTTAGAAAAGTCTATTTCCAGAGTCTCTTCATAAACAAGTAGTTCAAATTTAAAATGTTTCCTTTGGGAGAGAAGTCACCCTTCTTGACTTTAGTTCAGCTCACAGTATTTTTCTAAATTATTATTCCAATTGAAAAAAGGTAATTAAAGAGTATTAATCACTCCTCTTTTTGTTTCTGTTGGAGTTTTATCTTGTTCTCATAATTGTACTGATTGTCTGCTCTTGTCCTCTCCCATCCTTGTCTCTCCTTTCCTCTGCCCTTTCAACCCTTCCACTCCTGTTTCCTCCCTTTTCCTTTCCCCTTTTTTTTTGCTCCTCATCCTCTCTTCATTATATTTTCCAGTAAGATCAAAAGATGAATGGACTGGGAAATAAATTTATATACTTCAAAATTGGCAGTCAGTGTGAGATGCTTGACAAAACAGGCATGAAATATTACAGAGAAACTTTCTAATTATTTCATGTCAATGACATTGTTATCACAAATCTTCAACGTAAAATGTATTACAAAAGGATTATATATTCATGATGACAGGCATATTAGAATACAGCCACTACTTATCATCCTTTCTATTGACCTCTTATTGACACTGGTCTAGATCTTTCAAATTCTTAGTCATCATTCAATCCTTTATTAGATTATTATTTCCTTTCAGTGTCTTTTCCTGTGTTGGAGTTTCTTTCTCTTCCTCACCATATCTGTAGTCATTTACTCTCAGATATATTTTTGTTTCCTATCCTTTATTATTATATTCACACTTTAAACAAAATATGTAAGATGCCCTTAAACGTATTCCATGATTCAGTAAATACAGTTCCCAAGGGTTGCTGAACAAAAGAAGAAATGATTGATCCATGTTTTGTTTTGGAGCCTGGGGCCTATGCTGGGACAGTTTGCTCAGCCTTGGTGTAGGGAGGAGGGGACTGGACCTGCCTAGGCTGAGTCTACCAGGCTTGGCTGACTCCCCAGGGGACACCTTGCCTTGGAGGAGGTGGGAATGGGGGGTGGATTGGGAAGAGGGCTGGGAGGTGGGAGGAGAGAGGATGGGGGAATCCGTGGCTTATATGTGAAATTAAGTTAATTATAAATATATATATATATAATATGTATTATATATGAGGGAGAATGTAAGATGGAAAAGATGTAAAAATAGTATTCATATATCATATTCTAAAAACAAAATTAAAAGTCAAAATAGAGTTCTTTATCTCTTGGTATCCATGAACTATTTGGCTTGATTGTCAACATATCAAATGTAAATTTATTTAATTTATATTGTATATATACATATATATTGATGTGCACAATATATTAAAAACAAAACAAAAATATTGTGTGATATGTTTTATTCACTGGGAATTAGAGGAATATCCTTTCTTGCCTTGAGCAATATATATATTATAACCATTATAAAGACAAATTAGAGATTTTCTTACTTTTAAGAAATGTTTAAAATGTACTTTATAGACATAAGAAATCTATGCAATCTATGTAGTCATCTAGAGGACATATGCTTCATCAGGCTTATGCTGTGACTTCATAAGAAATGTGCAGAGAGAAGGAAAGCTTGGAGAAAAGGTGTTTGAGTGAGTCTTCCTAAGATCATCAGAATTATGTGCAAGAGAGGATAATTTTAGCAGAGGAACAGGCCTAAGCACTAAGTCAGGCTTTTTGATACTGGGTGGTTTGTAAGTGGGAAATCCATTGGAGTAAAGAATCAAGGATGATGTCTGAAAAAGAAATAAGGCCCTCATGGGGCATGGTATAATGCTAGGAAACTGACTCTTCAACTTTCTAGAAATATATAGGCAGGCCTCAACAGACTTTTGGGAACTGATATGCTATGGTTAACTTTACAAAACAAACAACCAAAAACAAAACAAAACTAAAATACAAAAACCAACCAACCAAACAAAAACCAACAGATGTACAAACACCTCTATCAGTCTATAAGGAAGTTTCTAGGACAAAACCAGAAATGAGAAGGACATTTGAGAAGGCATACGGCAGAGAGATGTGTAGCTGGGTCTGTTGGAGGGGCCCTGGCAGTGTGACCAGGATCAGGATCTATCCATGGTGCATGAGCTGACTTTCTGGATTCCATTACCTGTGGTCCCTCACTTTGCTCACTCTTAATGTAGTGGGGGAAGGCCTTGGTCCTGCCTCAAATGAATGTACCAGGCTTAGCTTCCCCCCGCCCCGGGATAACTTACCCTTTTGGAGGAGTGGATGAGAGGTGGGTTGGGGAGGGGAAGGCAGGGCAGGGTGGGAGGATGGATGAGAGGGGGATCTGTGGTTGGTATGTAAAATGAATATTTTTTTTTTAAAAGAAAGAAAGAAGGTGTTAAAGTAAGTCTCATAAGAGATAATGAGGATATGATCAACATGACTGTGGCAGTGTTGAATGAGGGTGCATTTGTTGCAGACACAACTAGAAGATGCTTACCGAAGCTGTGATTATGGAGAGGCAAATTCCAAATGTTGTCTCCTATGAGTTCATTTCTCAGCATGTAGATACAGAACAAAATGATTGTGTGGCATTAAAATTTAGGGAGAGGGGATGAGACAATAGGTGACTTAAGTTTTGAACATATAATCAAAGGCTCAAAGGCATCCAGAGTCAAATGGGTTGGGTAGACTACAGTTCTGGAGGCAAGGGAGAGAGACTGCTTAGACTGATTCCTAGTCATCATCATTTACCCAGCACATTTTCACTCATCTTTCTTCTTGTGCTAAGTACCATGCTTAAAGCTAGCGATCCCATAATCAGCAGTCATTTGTCCCATTCATTGAGGAGCTAAGAGTATATTAGTCAATAAGGATATCAGAGATGATCCAGAAAGAGGTTTTCTGTTGTGACTAACACCACACATGCACATGGACTTTCAGGGAGCAAAAACATTGTGATGTATTGAGATTAAAGCAGACATCCTTGAATGAGACAGAAGCAGCAGTCCATGGCAGGAATTGAAAAGGGAAGATATAGAAATAAGGGCATAGCATATGACCTGAAGTGCCATAAATGTCGTAAGAAGAAAGACAACAAAATCACATTTTTGTTCAATGTCTAAAAGAATATTGATGACCCTTGAGGAATCAAAATGTAGTTGTGAGTAAAAAGTCAACTTGATGTGGCTTGATGAGAAATGCAGAATAGACCAGAGGTCACAAGTGATTCGCACA